>NC_134536.1:9668257-9910757 GCF_050624435.1 Tenrec ecaudatus
CTCGCCAGAAAACCCAAACCAAACGGGCATCTGTGCGCATGGACAACTGACCCCCTTCTCGTGCGGTTCACTGAGGCATACGCGCCGGAACTTCATGGCCACACATTTAGAACTGCTGTTGAAGCCAGTCAGGAGACAGTCTCTCCAAAGGGCTTGTGAAGGCCGTTGGGAATGAAATGAACCCACACAGACATGCCCAAGGGCTGTCGGAAGGGCACAGCTAACTTCATGAAAGAAAACAGAAGTTCTTCAAAGAAAATCATGAATTCGCAGTAGCCAGTTTTTCTCCTGTGTCACTCTATCCATACTGGCGAGGCATTGGACTGCTAACCACAAGGTCCGTGGTTTGAAACCAGCAGCCAATTCATGCAAGAAAGAGGGCTTTCTCCGATGGTGAAAAGGTGCAGTCTCAGAAACCCACAGGGTCAGGTCCACTCTGTCCTATGGGGTCACTAGGAGTTGGCCTTGATTTGCTCGGTGGAAGCGAGCTTTCTGGATCAGTGGATCTATACAGCTACTCTCCTTATTTCCAGCCCCATTAACGCGCCAGTCTCTGTTAGGTCTGTGCCACGGGAAGACTAGTGTCTTCTGAACGGCAACGGATCGAGCCTTGTGGAAGGGTTTGAACCACACCGACGAAAGGAATGGTCTCCAGAGAATGACTCCCATACAAGTGCCCCCGTGGTTGTTTTTTATAAGTTTTTGCTTTGCTTCCACCGACTTGTCCTTCAATTGAGGGTGGATTGCCAAGTGTTCCCTATGTGACATTCTCACATCCTCCTGCTCCATTAAGGAACGCCTTTCTCGGCATCTGTGTGGAGTCAGGGTGAACCCACAGCCTGGGTCTAAGGGAAAGACGGACAGGCTAGCTGGTGCTGCACAACGAACAACTTCAAAGTCTCCGTGGCCGCGCAGAGTCGTAAAGTATTCCCTGCTCTTGCAGACCCTGCCACGGGTCCGGGCACCTGCTGGTTGGCTCAGCTCTCCAGGTAGCTCTGAGTTTGGCGCCAACACTTGCTCCTGTTCTCATCCTGGGAAGGGAGAGCAGAGTTGTAGCCACGGGAGCCAGCAGTCACGGGCCTTCACCTGCAAGTCTATACGTCATTTCCAGTGAAGTCGCCTTGGCCGGCGCAAGCCACATGGTATAGGGGATGTGGCGGTGGGATGTTCCAGGGGGACCAGAGTTTGCAGACCAAGTGGTGATAAACCATCATCACTCCAGAGCCTCGAGAAGTATGCTTAAGAATAAACTTTGAGGAATGTGTGTGCCAAGATGTTTCCCAAGAATGGGAAAACTGCCTCTACGTTAGCTCTGAGAGAAAAGATGGAATCCCACCTTCAGCCCTGAGCGAGTTACAGCATCTCCAGTCAACCTGCGCGAAGGGGTCCAGGTTAGCCTGTCAATCAGGTCATGGCCAATGAGGCCTCTGGATGGGTGTGGCCTTCTCCTGAGGATTTTAGGAATTCCTGTCTTCTTCCCTGGAGGCGGAACACACACTTTCTGTTTCACATTCTGTTGACAAGTCACATGGTGCTATGCTGATAGCAACCAGAGCCCTGGAGCTGGGGGAGCCATGTGGAGAGCCGGCCCAGCACTGAGATGATTCTGCAAGACCCACTGGCCTCTGATCTCCCAGCATTCGACATCGTTGCGTGTGCTGTGAGTCTGCAGAGGAATTATGGAGGGGTAGCTGACATAGGGGCTAATATCGGACTTAGGACTTGATCTGGACTGGGCTGGGCTGTTTTCTTAATGTGATACGAAGCTCTCGTACACACCTGAGTGTCGCTGGATTTGTTTCTCTTAGTTGTTTCCGACTAACAGAGCCCTGACGCAGCCAGTCGATTCCTTGCCGGAACCAAATACAAAACAGGACAGTCTCTGACAACTGGCTTCAGACACCAGAGAAGAGGCAAAGCAGGCCTGGGTCACTAGCAAGGTGAAGTCTCAACTCAGCCCTGAATCCCCGCCCCAGATGCTGCTTCAGGGCTTGGTACACAGGGTAGAGTGAGCAGCCAATGGTGGTCTTGCCGACTAGGACATAGAGATTAGAGTTCGGGGGGTCAAGGGGACTGGCGCGTGAGGGAAGAATATAGGAGGTACACGGAGGGGGCTGGGGGAGATAATTCTGGAGAGCTGTACAAGAGTCCTTCAGAGACTGCGGAAACCAGAGGACACGGGTAGAGTGACCGGAAATCATAGTGACTAGAGTCCCAGGACAGAGTGTAATGCCCACACCACCCGGGCCAGCTGGGAGTGCTCAGAGGGCAGGGCCTTGGTGGTGGGCTCCATCAGGTCTAGGCTCAAGGCGGCTCTAGTGTCAGGAGAGACCAGCCCCTGGGAAGGGGCCTCAGGCTTGGTAAAGGGGAGGGGCAGTGAAAGAGGAAGGTTCCCAATGAGATGGATGGACGCAGTGGCTGCATCAGTGCGCTGGGCCATAGGAAGCTCTGGGGGAGGACGGCACAGGACTGGGCAGTGGTCCTTCTGTTCTGCATATGGTCGCTGTGGGCCGGAGCCGACTTGATGGCACCTGACAACAACACAACGGAGGCTCTGGTCTCATGCATCGAAGGGTCAAAGGGAACCTTGACCTGCCCAAGCTCCTCCCTAGCTGATGTGTCCGCCAAAGTGAAAAAAAGTCCAATGCAATTTAAAGCAGGAAAATAAACTCCGGCACCCAGGTAAAACCTGCAATCACCAGCATCCAGTCACGAAGTGTCGAGCGTGTCACCCCAACAGATGCAAGAGGCGGCTGTTTTCTCCAAAGAAGATATACGAACAGCACTGGAAAAGAATTGCTCCCTGGCTGGTAAGCTCAGACTCATCCACATCGAGCTGATTCCATGACATAGAATCATAATTACTTCCAGGCCTTTGCCCTTTAACTCATGTAGGGCGTAGCGAGCAAAATCACAACACAAAAATAGCACAAAACTGACTCAGGGCAACTATTTTTCCTGGGGATTTTTTTCCCCATAGGGCTTTCAGGTGTTGGTTAGAATGCTTTCCATAGAAAATCTCTTTACTGGGAGCCAGGAGGGGGTTTACATATCAGACCATCGTTTTTGCCTTCAATGGTTTCTCAGCCCTCCCAATGGCTGGCCCCGTTCCCCCACCCTCTTGGAAAGCATGCACTATATGAAGGGATGAATTGAATTTCGCCTGGATTTGCTCCCTTATCTGGATAATGGAAGGGGCAGAGTGACAGCTTCTGTGTGATCCCAGGGACACGCCCATTCTTAACCAGCCTACACAGATGCTTAACTGTCCTTTAACTTCCTTGAGGCCCTGCCACTGGCTGACACAAGGACTCACCCCAACAAGTCTCCTTGCACCTATCACCTTCCTACCTGCTTCGGGTTACCTTTCAGCCAAAGTGCATCCCACGATGTTGGGTTTCATGTTCAAGTAGTCAGCTCACATCGTTGGGCTGACTTCTCTGGCCCCATGCTGTCCAGAATCGACCTGGGAAGGCCACAAAAATGTGCACACGAAGAGTGAAGACTCCCTCCCCGGTCCTGGGGAGGACCACTTTTCTTCCCTGAAGCCTCACTGCTATCTATTCTAGGGACGTTCTCCATTCCCCAACAGGCTCGTCCGCTTGGGGAGGATCCTTTCCTTAGCCTGGCATGTCTCAGGAGCTGGGGGGCTCGGCGCCCACAAGTGGCTCTCCTGGTCTTGCATTCCATTTCTAAAAACAGTGATGTTTATGAAGTGGAAGCCTCTCTGCGCCTCCCTAACTGCTGTGGGAGTCAATTAGTGCTGCTGATGTTGAGACAGAGATGCTCTGTGGGAAAAACAAGGCTGCTCTGCACCCTCCCTTTGCCACCTGCTCTTCGCCCGCCTTCTCATCTCCTCTCCTAGGTGCTCGGAGCAGCAGGTGCAACCAGGGGCCAGTTCTTAGTCCTGAATTGGCAAGTCTTGGAAGGATGAAAGCAGAGTTCTGGGGCCTATGCTACCCTTGACGGTGGCATGGGGGGTGGGGTCACTTGGACATGCCCCAGATCTGGCTGACCTCAAGGTGCTGCCATCTGGCTGAGCCACGTCTGAAGGCTGGAGATGGACATGCTCCTCTCGGTGGAAACCAGAGAGGGCCTACTCTCACCCTGTGTCCCTACAGTGGGGACTGGAGCCTTCAGAGCAGTGACTGGCTCAAGGTGGCACACTGGTGTCAGAGGTGGGATTCGAGCCCACGACTCCTCATTCACAATTCATGCCTTTAACTCATGAAGCGTTTCTTCCCTGGAAGGAAGGTCTTCAGACCCGTGCCAACTCGTGTCACGGAACGGTGACAAAGCTCCATTGTGACTTGAAAATACTTGTGTTTACGTTTTAGATCGTATGAAATATATGAGGTAGCAGGTACGTATGATCCAGTCCTCAGATCTCAAATCTACCTTCACCTCCCAAGTTTACAGTTACAGTGGGCATTTTAGTTAAGTGTGTCAACAGCTTTAAATTTACTCCTTTACCATCTTGGGTTTAGACAATGCCTACGGCTTCTCTCCTGCAGATAGATGCAACCAGTGAATTTGTCTTTCTCGTCCACTCTATCTTGACATGTTACTTTTATAACGTCAAAATTGGTAAGGGTGAGGTTTCATTCTAAGATTATGCCTTTCCGTGCTGGCAAAAAGCTCAAAGCACTGACAACCAGAACAGCACGCCTCGAAGAGCAAGCAGTGTGTCTGAGCTCAGAGGAGACAGACAACATTGAAACACTGCTGCTTGAAGGTGCAGCTCCTGAGAATCAACAGCCCATGGGGATCATTGTATTTTCTACCAAACTCACACTGTGCTTGGCTCCCAGTCCACGTCATGGCTTCACCTTTTCCTATTTCCCAGCTTTGTCCTCAGTGTAATCTAGAGACGCATGATGGGTGGGCCACGTCACGGGCCCCTGAACTCCAACCAAGTCAAACTCACTAACTCCTCACAGGACAGAGAACTGCCCATGGGTTTGAGACGGCCGCTCTTTACGGAACAGGAGGCTAAATCTTGCTCTCATGGAGCAGCTGGTGACTTCAAACTACTGACCTTAGAACCCATTACCCACCAGGGTTCCCTGATGTACCGAATCACTTTTCTAGGTACAAATGCATTGCCTGGACTCTTTCCACCAGTGAATAAGAAGCAGTTAACAAGGAAGGGAAAGACACACATGCATAAGAGCACCACAAAGTGTTTTGAGAATTTACTGTACAGTTGTTGTTTTTTTAAAACAATTTATTTATATGTTGGCTCCTACATGTGCTTACATTTGTGTAAAACATTTATACATATTCTTTACAATTTGTACATATATTAAAGGGCTGCATCATAAACACGGATCCAGGGGACTTTATAAAAGAAAAATCAAGTGGGGAATTACCTAGAAGACATTAACAAAGCCCCGTGAGACATGAGACGGCGGAAAGGCGCCCTACCCTGCCTGCTCACTTGATTTCCTGTCTAGGTGTTTGGGTTTCACCTGACTCCCCGGGCCGGGCGCTGGCTCCTTTGTCTGCAGTCTAACGATTAGGTCAGGAGGGGGAGCTTATGCAGTAAGGCAACTGTGGATCGTGGGGATGGGGGTCTGTGAGGAAGGCAGTGGGTGAGACTGCGTGCTCTGTAGCGGTCACGGAAGCAGCAGCAGTTGGGAGAACTCTCTGAACTTGAGGAAAATCAACAAGTGTGCTTGTCCCTAAACCCCAAAGCCCTGGAGCCACCAGCCCCTGAGTCCTCGCGATTCCTTTTTGGCGAGGAGGGAAGAAGCTTCCTCCCTCAACTGGGGTCCTTTTCAGAAGAGACCAGTGGACTGCCTGGTCCACGCTCAACTCCAGGGCACACCATGCGCGCAGGGCCTTTCTGACTTATTCTTTCTAGTGCAAGTGGGCCCTCACCTGGTGAGATGGGAGGTGCAGAGAGAGAAGGCACTGGGAGAGCGAGTGGTAGGTTTGAACCGCGGACTTACTGGCTAATAGCAGGGAGAAATCTCTCTGCGGAGGGGAAGAGGCAGCCTGGTCGCCAGTTCGCCGAGTGACATACTGTGTCCTACATAAGAGCCAGGTAGGTCAGCGGGCCGGGACGCTCATGCGCCGAGGTCAGCCCTTCAATCCCAAACATGGAAGGCAATGGAAGGTAGACAGAATTTCCTCAACAGACCAGATCCCAGAGGACCGAGTGTTATAAAAATATACATACATATGTTTTTTTATTCTGGCAGATTTCTTGTTTGTCAGAAAGTAATTAGTAAGGGTCTGACATTGGGCACCAACTGGGAGATGGGAGAGGGGAGGTGGGGGCTAGAAATTAGGAGGCTCTGTAAAACACCAAATTTTCCATCTGAAAATTCTGCTCGTTTTAAGTATGTTCCAAAAAGAGGCACGGTCTCCACTGGTATCCTGCCGGCTGCAGACAGAGCCGGCGGGCTGGGCGCTCAGGTCTCGGGGAGGAGACCTGCGCTGGCCACTCTTCTCCCCTTCGCACTCGGCGGGAGCACCGACGTCCCGTCCACGCCCGGCAGAAACAGGCACGCGTCCGACTGGTCTACATCACTGGGAAGCGGCCGAGGGCCTGCCTCAGCTTCTCTGCAATCTGGGAAAGGCAGAGGGGTGTTGGGATGCCTGAGCGCGGCAGCAGCACCCCACAGGGGCAGGTGCCCTCCCTTCCCACCCCGAGGCCCCTGCCTGGGGGCAGGCTCGTCCCTGGGGCTGGGGCTGCTGCTGGAGAGCCCTTCCTCTCTGCCCACAATGGTGCCCGAGGCCCTGCTCCTCCGAGGGCCTGGCCAGTCTGCAAGCCTGGCTGCGTGTCCTGCCTGATCCAGGCTGTTCTCTGGGCTACCCGCGAGGACCTGCTGGACCTCTACTCTTCCTCCAGGGACCCGAGGCATCCTTGGCTCCACGCGACGGGAACCGTGTTTGCACAAACAGCAGCACCGTCAACCAGCGTGTGCACACTTTTCTGGGCTCGCTGGCCTCTGACACGTGGCCCCGCCAGCGAGCCAGATCCAGGTGTGCCAAGGCAGGGCTTGGCTGGGGCGCTGGGGCACAGAGAGCAGCAGCGGTTGTGATTTGCACTGAGAGGCAAGCAGGCCATGCATGATAAAGCGTGCCATCAGAGGGCACTCTGACTCGCGGCTCCTGGAACCAGACGAGCAGTGCGGGGTCCCATGGCTGATTTCTGAATGGAAACACCCAGGGGCTCCCACTCTCTTTCAGGGCAGCTGTGGAGACATCATGTCTTGCGGAACTCTCAGCATCAGGACGTTACCACTCTCCCTCTGTGGCAGTTAGAGAACCCACAGGACTGCTGCTCTCAGGAAGCACGGAGTGGGCGGCAAAATCAGGCCTCCATGGGGGCTCAGAACAGGACCCGATACCGTCTCTCCCCAGAGAAACGCTTTTCAAGTCAACCATGGCTTTTCAAACAGGAAAACACGATGTGCCCAGCAGAGACTGAGAAACTCGCCTGGACCGAGTCACGCGGTGCGGTCAGGAGCACCCTCCCGAGAACCCTGCTCCAGAAGGGTGTGCGCCAGGCTAGCGGGGAGGGCCACAGACGTACCGTCTCATAGAACTGCACCTGCTGCTCCAGGTACAGGCGGATGACACTGTTGTAATCGTAGATCCGGTTACTATGGAAATGATTCATCTCCGCTGCAACCAAAGAAGACACCAGTCAGTCTGGCCGAGGCCTGATGTCAGCGTAGCCGGCTGGCGGGATGAACCCTTGACACAGAGGCTCAAAGTGGCTGGGGGAAGGCGAGGGCAAGAGGACACTTCCCGGCAAACGGTGACTTTCACTGGCTGCTCAGTCCACACCACCAGACCCATCCTTACACATGACAGCCAAAACCAAAGATTCGTTCCAACAGGAAGACTAGGCAGGACACCGAGCTGGTCCTGCCTGCCATGGTGACCCGTGAGAGAGAGCTGGGGGCTTTCTTTAGCCCTGTAGGCACTGGGTGGGCCCTGCCACCATGTGCCCTCTAAGGCACTCCTGGAAGGCTGGGCAGAGGCTACCCCGACCACCAAGACAGGCAGGTAGACCCCACTTCTCAGCAGCAAGAGGAAGGGAGCTCATAGGCGCTGCCCTTGCCTTTGCCGATACACGGGTCCCGCCCTCTCGGTGGGCCCCAGCCATCACCTCTACACGGGTGATGCCAGACCCTGTCCTTTACACAGAAGTCCAAAAAGCCACCTGCTGGCGCAGGTGAGTTGTTCTGAGTTTTAGACCTCCGTCGCGGGGGCTGCAGGGTCGGTTCCGATTCACGGCGACCCCACGTTCAATGACGAAGCACTGCCGGTCCTGAGCACGCTCACAGTTGTCCTTATGTTTGCACCCACTGTCACAGCCACTGTGTCCATCACCACGAGGGTCTCCTCCTTTTCACTGTCTCTCTAGTTCTGTATTACTCTTCTTTAAAGTTGTAAGTGGCTTGTTATTTACCTACTTGGATAATCTCAAAATCAAATCCAACCCCAAACTCCCCATTTCAAACCTTTTGAAAATGCAAAGCTCCAATCAGTTCTCCACCCCACCCCGCACCTCCTGCCTCTTGCTGGTGGCTCCAGAACGCTGGGGAGCCGCTCTTGCTCCCATTCATGCACTGGTTGTTTCTTGAAAAAACCTGCAAATATGTTTCATTCTCTTCTCCCCAAAACATACGACCCCAAAGTAAAACAAGTCCCACAGCCACTCCACCAGTTCTGCCTCATAGCGGCCCTGTAGGGCAGAGACGCGGGGGCAGCAGGCTTCTTTTTCTGGTCAGTTACCCATGAGCCCATTCCTTACCTTGCAGCGCATAAGACATAGTGCCAACACGCTTCACCATACTGTGCTTGTCTTGTGGTGTGATTTTACTAGTGGCCACTAGTTTATCACTCTCTTTCACCTTTTCTATTGCTCCCTGTGAAACAGAAAATGCGGCGTGTCTCAATAAAACGAAGCTAAGCTTGTCAGTCATTCGTTCTAAATCTAACCATGCTAACGGATTCCATTCTTTACTCCCCACAGACCAGGAATATGCTACCCCTCCCCCCAATCAGAACATAAGAATATCCCATTGACCTCCTTGAAGTCACCAGGAAGCAAAAGCTATTCGTGAGAAATGCACGGGAACGGAAAGCGACAGTTTTACGGCCCCACAGAAGTAGGGAACTGAAGCTCACGGGCTCCCAGCAGCGCGCTGACCCCACGGCCTCGTGCTAGGAATGGACGCACCAAGAACACTTCTTGGGAGGAAGCTGCGTGGTGGGGAGCAGAAAGCACAGCCCATGGAGGCAGCCTCTCGGTCTCCTCCTTATAAACTGGAGTGGCCGGTGTCAAGGGTGCCGCCTCCCAGTTGGAGCCTGGCTTTTCCATCAGAACCCTGACTCAGTTTTAAACAGACACTTACAGAGGGTAAACCCTAACTTACTGCCATTAAGTCGATTCTGACCTACAGCAACCCAATAGGACAGGGCGTAACGTCCCCCTGGGGATTTCCAGGACGGTAAGATCCTTGCTGGAGCAGCGGGCCCGCTAGGGCTCAGCCCAGCTTCACATAGTCAGAGCTGTCTACAGAGAAGCCCGTCACACCACAAGAAAGTGGGGTGCAAGCATGGAATCCTACTAACTGTCCCGAGCTATGACCAAGTTTGCCAAAGCTGCTCAGAGTCCCTCCATCACCGGGCAACCTTCCGTGGTACTTATCTGGTACAGCTAAAGGCCAGCATGGCCGCCTGTCGGGACTGGTCCCTTGACAGACCGCCCGGTAGAGATCTGGTTACTCAGGTCAAGGAAACCCTAATCCACCAGAGTGTTAGGAGGTCAGAACATCCAGGACTCTGGAGTAAGATACAGGTGCTTAAACGAACAGAAACACTCACCCCAGCAAATGGGAGGATGTCTCACACCAGCTTTCTTGTGTAAAACCCCTTGTCACGAGAATGACTGTTTCTTTCTTTTTTCTCCCTAACCCTAACCCTAGCCCTAACCCTGACAGTTTCCTTTTCATGGGCATGGCTGAACAATAGTAACCACTGCAGTGGTGAGAGACCCTACTCGGTTCAATGCCAGGACATGAACCTGCCCAGGAAGGTTGCCTTCGATCTCAAAGATCACAATGATTGTTATTATCTGAATAATTATAGGTATAAAAGAATATTCTCGTTATTTTTTAATTCCCCACAAGTATGTTACACACACACACACACACACACACACACACAGAGAGAAAGAATGAAAACTACTCATAAAGCAACGGTTCTCAACCTGTGGGCCATGACCCCTCTGGAGGTCAAACGACCCTTTCAAGGGTCGCCCAATTCATAACAGTAGCAAAATGACAGTGAAGTAGCAACAACAATAATGTTATGGTTGGGGGATGGGGTCACTACAACATGAGAAATTGTGTGAAAGGGTCGTGGCATTGGGAAGGTTGAGAACCACTGCATGCTATGAATTTCACGAACACTAGAATATTCCAAGTGGTCTCATCTGGCTCCAGAGAGCCTTCCCCTCCCGTTCCGGAGTGGAGGAATGGAGGGAGGGGCTTGTGCAGTGGGTGTGGTGAACCGGTTGCCTCGGTGCGGACTGTAAGTTACCTTGTGCGCACCGATGATGTCGGGGAAGCAGCCGAGGAAGCCCTTGTACTCGTGATTGCATTCCATCAGGAAGTGGAGGTCCTTCTTTGGCTAGACGGAGACATGGTTGGTTATAAACAGAGGAACCCAGAAAACCAAAGGGGAAGAAAAGCAGCAGGGCCACATGGCCATCGAGCAACTCCTCCCTGTCTTACATCAGTTAGTGAGGGTTAACGGTCAAGCAAGTGCTCCTGAGAGATCAGAAACCCCAAACTACTGCACCACCCACCCCCAGTCCATTCCGATGCATGGTGACTCTATTGGGCAAAGAAGAACTGCCCCTGTGGGTTCCAAAGGTGTACATATTTATAGGACTAGAAAGCCTCATTTTTCTCCCAAGGAGCAGCTGGTGGTTTCAAACTGCTGACCCTGAGGTTAGCAGCCCAACATGTAACCCACTACACTACCAGGGCTTCTACACAGCCTATTAAATATCTACTACTTACTTAGGTAATATCTTATTGTCCATCACTTCACATTTACAACAACAGAAAAGAATCTACAATCTGAATGTTTTGGGAAAGGCAGACATCTTGTTGGTAATGAATGTGGAGGTACCAGGTGATGGTAAGTGTTGGCGTAGCTGGGCTAAGATTCTCAGTGGTCTGGTAGTTAGAAACCCCAACCCTAAACCCACTTCCACTGAGTGGATTCTGACTCATGGTGACCCTGCAGTGCAGAAGACCACCATTCCCTAGGGTTTCTGAGGCTATCATCTTTCCAAGAACAGCCAGCCTCAGCTTTCTCCCTGGGAGCGGCCAGTGGGTTTGCAGCCCCATGGGTATCTCATTACTCCACCAGAGCTCCTTGGCAGTTATGCAGCGATGTGATCTGGCAGCGATATAATGATGTAGTCATCTTCCATTCTGTGATCAGACGTGGTCATTCGCCTTTACATGGAATGCTGATTTTCAAATAACAACCTGGCCTGTCGTTAAGTGAAGAGTCGGTGCACCCTGAATGGCATGTTGCCAAGAGGCTAGAAGACTGAATTCAAGGTTCGGCTTTCCTTTGGCTCTAGAGGAAGGTCCTTGTCTCCTTCTAACACTGGCAGATCTGGAAAGTTCCGTGTGTGCTGACATCAATCTTCCCACGGGTCTAGGAGGTTCTCAGCACAGGGCCCCAGCCCCAAAGGATACAGTCTGCTCCTGACTCTTCTTTCTGTGATAGTGAAGCCCTTTTCTTTCTACACATTCTTCCCCCCCTCTCTCTTGTATGACTACAGGTAATGCAGGTCTTAAATCCGGGAAACTACCCTTAAAGTGGGTTGGGGGCACCTGAGTAGGGATGTTGTATCCCACCCTACTCTTCCCCATTAGCATAACACACATAACCCACTCATCATGAGCACCCTCTAAGTCCTGTCATATGAACAACTAGGTCAGGATGGAGGACAGTCACACAATCCAGGGGTCGTGGCCCAGCCAGGCTGGCACAGATTTCGGGTTACACAATTCCATGCAAGACAGTGGCTCAGATAGGACCAAAGACATCTATGTTCATCTAGATTTCTCAGCGATAAACTTAACTACCCACTTTAGCTTAACCTAAGAAACACTATCATGAAACCAACAAGGATGCATAAGAAAAGCAGCAGCTGTCCATTTGGGAAGCTTCCCTTACATTGTAAGTTAAATAAGTGGCCTCTCAGGCACACAATATTAGCTCAAATTATCATGCTAATACCTGCTCTGCCACAAGATTGGCAATTTCTTCGTAAGTCTTCCCAGCTTCCGTTATTGCGTCATTGAGATCCGTTTCCCCTGAGAATACGGACACTTGTATCAGTGGTTTTCAGTTAAGATATCTGCTTCTCACTTATTTTAATAAAAATTGCAATTACAGAGAAGTTCCAACATTTTTGATAGGAGACAGGATCCCCCTGGACTGATCATCCAGCTCCCCAAGTAGCCACACCCCTTTCACTGGATATGAGACATATACATTAGCAGGGGTCCGTATTCCGAATTCTTATCTTAAAATCAGGACAAAAGCACAATCACATTGTAGAAGTTAGATGATTTTATGTCAACCTGAAGACGTATCAAAGTGTAGGGGTGGAATCCAACCTGTCAATCAGGTTACAACCTGATGATGCCTCATTGGGGATGTAGCTTTTGATAACCATAGGAAACTGGAAAGTCTCCCCTCTGCCCCATCTTCTTGCTTCCTGGGTCTCTGCTACAGACCCAGGGAGCCGCTGGTGTCTCGCCAGGTGTCCACAGACCCTGGATCCACACAGGCTTGTTGTCTTCCTGTGTTCTGCATGGTTGCATGTGGCTACGTGAGTCTGAAGAGGGACTTAGGATAAGTATTGGACTTATGGAATTGAGTTGGGATGCCTTCTTCTTGATAAAAAGCTCTTTCTAATACATATGAGTGTGTCACAGGATTTGTTTCACTAGACAACCGGCCGAACACACACGTGCAGGAGAGTAATTCCTAACATAAAGGATTCAGCTCGTGTGAAGGTACCCCGACCCCCCAGAAGTTGGCTCTTAAATAAAGACCTGAAGAAGGCTTGCTTGGCAGAGCTAGTCTGTGAGCTCCCTAGTGCTGGTGTCACAGAAATGCCTTGGGGGCAAGTCACGACCAGAACTCCGCCTTCTCCCAGCACACCAGCTCCAGGGAAGGCTCTCTCCCTCCTGCGCTGGAGAGACGCCATTGCTGTGGCGTCTCTGCTTCTCTCCTCGAGACGGTGCCGCTCTGCTCCCTGCATCACTAAGACATGCCCTATCGTGCTCACACCTCTCTACCCTCACAGACCCAACCCTGTTCCCATTTAGGACTATGGTACCAGTATTGGGGGTCAGGGTATAGGGGAAATACCATTCAATCAATAGCACCGTTGATGTTTTCTTAAATTTATACGATAGCACCCCGAACCCCACTTTCCATGAGTCAGATCGATGAACCCCAGAGCTCTCCCTTTCGGTGAGTGGCCTCTTGGGCGCCTTAAAACATTCAGAGGCATACTCTTACAGAGACCTACCTCCTCGGGGCGCCAAGAGAATCACTTTGCTCCCAGTACTGATCCTCTACGTCTGCTCCTCACCTCCTGTCCTGTTGTCCTGTATTTCCCAGTTATGGCCCGCGTAAAAACCTATGCCGTGATTAACGTGTGCACTAACGACGTACAAGGTGCGAGGTGAGAGTACTGGTAGAAGCCGTGGTTAAGGTTATGTGCCAACATGGCCATGTCCTGATTCTCAGTGGTTTGGCAATTAAGTATTGATGCCATTTGGAAGTTATGTAATGATGTACTCATCCTCACGTAGTGGCAATTTCCGAATCGTGACTGGTCTCTCTGGAGCTCCCCCACAGCACAACATGAGGAGCGGGGCTACGCTTTGTAAGTGACAGCAGATCCTCAACTTGGGGCCACCCACCCGACGAGCTGTTTGACCTCTTACACAAGCCGCAGTGCAATACACACTAAAGCGCTCAGGGGCAGCTGCTCCCTTCTCATGGGGCCACCATGTGAACGTTCAATGAAGCCGGAGACTGCCCTGTCAAAGCCCTGGCAGCCGTGACTCCACAGCGTGTGGCAGCGTGTAAAGCGGGAGGAGACTGCTGCCTGCCACACTACTCTGACAATGAAACAAAAGCCCTCAATCCGAGGGGCAGCACGGCCAGCGTGCTTGCAAGAACACACACGGTACAGAGGCCTCTGCTCGGCGTCAAAAGCATTGGGGGGAGGCCGGTGCAGCGACCTGGCCGCCTTCAATGATCAGGCTCGTGGGTGGGAGCCTGAGGAGGGCGGGAAGGTGGGTAGAAGACAGACCTTGATAGCCGCTGGAGCTGAACACCGAGGCCAAGCTCTGCAGCGCCTTGCCGATCTTCTGGTACTCCTTGGGCAGCGCTGGAAGACAGACGGACAGGGAGGCTGTGACAGCCCTCTGGGCAGAGGAAAAAGTGGCCACTCTGATCGTCAGAGACTCTGAAGCCATTTCAACTAGTCCAGAGTCTTTGGGGTAAAATCTCGATGAAAAATGACCACGTGACAGCCGCAGCCCCTCGTTGCAGTCAGTCACCACAGGACGAGCACTGTATTGAGACCACCGTGTCACCATCAGAAAACCTTCCAAAGGGAACAACTCAGGAGACTACCTAGCGGGAGGAGAGGGCGGGACTACAAAGCCACAGGCTCGCTGAGTGAGGGGGAAGACAGTGATCCCCAGGAGTGGGGAGAGAAGTCACAGAAATGGGGGTAAGGTAAGCTATTGGGAGATTCTACTAAGTCAGTTCAAACTGTGGGCTACAAAACTGATGATCTGAAATGCACTCCCACCTAGCTCACAGTAACAAAGTTGCTGATAGGAAAGAGAGAGACAGGTGGCGTTTCCAGGGCTCCTGGGAGCCGTACACTACTACCACATTCAGGTGACCATGCTGCTTACGTCTTCATTCAGGCTCCCCGCCGCCTTTGCACATGCGGCTGAATGACAGAGGTGGTGGGTGGGGAGCAGTCGGGCCCTGTCTGTCCCGCTGGGCACAGGCACCTCCCTGCAACCACAACAAAGGCTCCCCAGCCCAGGCTGAGGACTCCTCTCCTCTGGGTAAGCAGCAGATGAAGCGCACAGCCTCTCAAACCCCATGTCTTTGTGAAGCCCTTCCCAGAGAAGGGCCACTTTAGCCTAAGCCCCTTTGTTTGCCTCTGGGGCCCTACGCTCTGCCCTGCTGAGGCTTTCCAAAGCCTGACTGCCAGCAATGCCCATGACCTGCTGAGCCCACCGACTGGGAGGAGGGTGACTGGGAGGAGGGCGGGCTGCTAGGGGCTTTCATTCTCTCTCTTAGAGGGAGGGAGGGAAGGAGGGAGGGGGGAGGAGAAAGAGCAAGAAGGAGCCTTGCCCTCCTCCTGTCTCCTCATGTGGTATTCCGGGCCCACATCTGACAGATGTCACTCATCCGGAGGCTGGGGTTCAGTACTGATATCTGGACACACCCCCCCCCCCATTCGCTATCACCATTCTCCGTAGCTTCCACACTAGACTTTCCAGCTGATTCTAACACACAACCAGGTTAAAAATAAAGCATGGTGATCAAGCATCTGGCTGATGGCAGGGTTTTTGTGTGGTGATCCTTCAGGGTCTGGGGCAATGGGCTGATTCTAGAAGAGGGGTGGACAGCCTGACACCCCTATCCTCCACCATTGTCAGTGCTGGCTTTCCCCTGGGAAATGGCTTTGCCAAACACATGTCTTCCCGAAGGACTGAAGCTCACAAAGCAAAAGCATGAGGTTGGGAACGGACACAGCACTCCTCCAGCAAGGACTCAACTCTCCACAGACCACGGCACCTCCCAGGAGCTGGGACACTCGAGAGGCGGGTTTCTGTGACTATGGGGGCTGGGGGCTGAGGTCCGACAGTTTCAGGATGGCAGGCACTCCTGTTTTCAGGGGATGCTCCCTCCCAGCATGGCTGAGCCTGCGGCAGGGACCCACTTACGTCCTGTGCAGCGTTTCCAATGCTCCTGGCCCACCGTCAGCAGCTCCTTCACGCCGTCGTCCATGGACTTGGTGAACTTGCTGACGGCATCACACTTCTGCTCTCTGTGGGCAAGGGCAGAGTCACAAGTCACCTGCCCAAAGGTCATGGCCAGGACCTGCTACCAAACCTTTAAGTATCTGCATGGCTGGGGGACACTCCCGCCTCCCACACTTGCATTTCAACAACGACCCTTGCACAACATGGGTCTTCAGAATAGGCCTGCATCGGGCGTTCGAGAGAACCGGGCCCATTCGCAACTACTTGCGGATTTTAACTGGCATTTTCTAAAGGAAAGGAAAGCCCTACTAGTGAGGATCTTAGTCAGTGGCACTCCTGTCTCGGGCAGTGCTGTCACAAGATGCTCATAGTGGCTGTCTGTTCAGAGTTCTGTACAGAATCCCCGAGCAAAGCCTGGGCACTCAGAGCACACGAAGTGGCCGGGCAAGGCTGTCGGAGCAAGTGCAGAGGAGGGAGGGCGCCGCACTGAGACCGTGAGCACAGTGCTGTGTGTAAGCAAAGGGTCTCTCTCGCAGGACTGGACTGAGAGAGGAGGGCGGGCAGACAACACACCAGCAAGTGATCGCTGCTTTCCTTTCCAGGTGTGTGTGTGTGTGTGTGTGTGTGTGTTTTCCCCGCCCCCCCTTGTCCGTGTTTCTGGTAGCAACACTTGTATATAAAGCAGTGATTTTATGGTAAGAGGGGAACAAGCTTCTGGAAACTAAAGCCTAGCTTCGTTATTAGTCCAGACACAGAAGAGGAATCACTCCAGATTTGCAACTGACTTCCAAATTCAGAAGCTCACTGCCACTGAGTCGACTCTGAATCAATCACAGAACGCCTACAGGACAGCAGGGAACAGTCCCTGTGGGCTTCTGACACTGCAAGTCCTTAGAGGAGTAGAAAGCCCCCACCTTTCACCATGGAGTTGCTGGTGGTTTAGAATGGTTGACTTTATAGCCCAGTTCGTAATCTATCAGGGGTCCCACTGAGCCTCCATTTAACAATAACATGATTTAAAGATATAGGAGATGCAGGTTGGGGGTTGCTCCCCCAGGTAGCACCCAGCGGGGCTCCTGCTTTGCCATCAGTGGTGTCCGAGGGCTGCATCTCACCTTGCTTCTCAGGACCTTGTTGGAAGTGCCATGCCATACACCTTGTCCCCTAAGAAGCCAGTGACTTAGAGGGAAACTGATCGCTGTCTCCTGTTCTGGTGGGGACAGTCCTTCTGCACAGTCTGATGACAAGCCCTGCTTATTCTACAGCCCCCAGGTGACCCCCTGAACTCGTGGGGAACTCTTGGCTGACCCAGTCAGAAACAAAGGCACCTGCAGCGGCCTCACTTACATTTCCAGTAGGTCCAAGTCAGGCGCCTCTGGCTCCATGCTGGAAAAGATCATCACTCCCACCAGCTCATCTTTTTCTGCCTTCCTCTTCCCGGTTTTCCACTCCTGGAAGGAAGTGACTGCAGCGTGAAGGCCTCTCAGAGTCCCCTCTCAGCCTGGGCTCGCTGGCCAGCCCAGGCAGCGGCACCCTGGCTCATCCCCGCCACACACACACACACACACACACACACACACACACACACACCCTCCCAATGCAGGCCTTGGGGAGGAAGGGTGAGTGGCTGCGTTTCCAGATGGGTTTCCTCAACATACGAAAGGCTTTTAAAAACGCACAATGGGGAAAAGCAAACCCGAGAGTAAGGGCACGGCCCGGGGTGGGGACAGGTGCCCTGGAATCTGCCACTCGGAACGTTCCTACTGCCAGGGACGTGGATGACCTCGCCAAAATGCCATCTCAAATGGAACATGCCATGGAAACAATGATGTTTACGTTCCACAAATTTGCTGGGGACAAATGCTACTTAACGAAGGAGGACCTGCGGGTGGTCATGGAGAAGGAGTTCCCTGGATTTCTGGAAAACCAAAAAGACCCTCTGGCCGTGGACAAAATAATGAAGGACCTGGACCAGTGCCGAGATGGCAAAGTGGGCTTCCAGAGCTTCTTTTCCCTCATCGCCGGGCTCACCATTGCCTGCAACGACTATTTCATCGTGCACATGAAGCAGACGGGAAAGAAGTAAGACGAGGCAGACTGGAAGAATCGCTCCCACCCTGACCAGAGGGATCCCAAAGATTTGCTTTAGGGGTCTGTCCCCCAGCTTCTCCCCCATGAGGATTGCATGAGCGGGCTGGGGCCCTTTAGGATAATATGTACAAATCGAAGCCAAGTCCCATCTGATAAGTAGAGAAAGGAAAGTCAATTCCATGCCAGATAAGCTTTTGATTTTTACATTGTTTGCGTCCTCTTGCCTACAATAAACAAATTCTTTTTTTAATACCTAAAAAAAAAATGCACAGTGGGAAACATTACCGTGGGGTGGGAGAAAGAATGATGTCCTGCTCTAAATACTACCAAGGAGTGCTGCTGGTGCAGTGGGTAAGCCCTTGGCTGCAAACCGACAGGTCGTTGGTTCAGATCCACTGGCTGCTCTGCAGGAGGAAGACGGAGTCATCTGCTTCCATAAAGGTTGCAGCGTGGGGACTGAGGTAGCCCCCTCTGACTGCCGTATACTGACCCCACGGCAGTGTTGCTGCTCTCTTTAAGGAAAACACACATAGGGGGTGGGGGTGGGGCAGGAACTCAACAAGGTCGTGGGAAAATGCAATGAAATGATCATGGAGTTTTTAATGAGCTCTCTGAAGGTAGGGGTGTGTGTGTGTGTGTGTGTACGCGTGCTAACCATTGAGGCCGAGAGAGAGAAGTTCCCCAGGACCTTCCCACCCAACACTACCTCCCCCTCCAAAGAAAGGGAGTCATTCTTCTTCCACTAGCCGTCAGTGGGAACTGCTGACTCTAACCACCCACCTGCACATGCACCCGAACCCCGCGGCACACGCGGAGCCAGCTGCACAGTGTGCATCCTTTAATGCCGCCGGGAGGGCATGGCTTCTTCTGCTCAACCTTCGGAGCTTGGTCCAGAGTGTATGTGGCTACAGTTCCTTCCTTTTAAATGCTACACAGCCTCCTGATTCATTCATTCATTCATCCAGCCATCTCCTTCAGTACACTACAGACAGGAAGCCCAGCTCCCCACCAAGCTGTGAACAAAGCTGAGGGCACCTGCCTCAGGGGGCACACATACACATCTGTCAGGGAGCCCCCTGGCGTGGGAGAGCTGGGTCAGGAGTGGTTCCCCATACTCCCACCAGCAGGGGGCGAGCCAGCAGCTGTTCCCAAGGTGGCTCACACCTGGTGGCCTCACTCTGCAGTGAGCATGTGGTTTTCATTTGCCTTTCCTGGATTGCGATTGAGACCAACTCCTCTTTTACAACTTGGTGGTCATGTGGAGGCCTCTGGCAACACCCATGGTCAAAGCCCCTGCTTGTGTGTGCTCCAGAAACCCCTTATTCAACGGCATGAAGAGACTCTCCTGCCTTGCTGTTTACGGTTAGGTTGACTCTGTTCACCACCTGGAAGGATCTCCACACGTCTCTATAATAGGGACGGTAGGACACAAGCTACAGCGGAGAGCAGAGTCTGAGCTGACAGGCTCACAGCCAATCTTCTTTTGGGGAGTTGGGTGGGTTTATTTTAAAAGAAGTTTCACTTTGTCTATAAATACTTCATTATGTGCCTTTAACATACAGGGTCATGGTTTTAAAACAGGTCCATACCACCAATCTCCCACCTAACAGAATTAACTATAAGCAGTCTCTATGAAGGCTTACATCAACGAAGCAGCAACAGGGGGCTCTTCAACATCTGAAGGGCAGTTATGGGGAAGGGGGAATGAGAGGGGAAGTCAGTCCAGAATTACTCATATTTTGAAATCCCACTGCACAAAATATGACCCTGAGAAATATTTTCTAAATCGAATCCTTGGCAAGTCAGCTCAATTCGCCCTTGCTACAGGCCTCTGGGTAACCAGTGCCCTGAAAGAGCCTGAAGCCTGTAAGGTTTCTAACTCCCTCAACGGTCAGACAAAATACTCCGAGGGGCCTCCCAATCTAAGGCCAGGTAATAAGCCCCAAGGAGCACATGCCCCGGTGGGCAGGCATCCAGCAGCACCCACACACACGTGGGAGAGTGCAAGCGGTCTGTGCCAGGACGACAGTTCTACCGGACATCCTGCCAGGGACTCGCCTGCAGGGCCCTAGGACGCGAGTCAGGTCCCACACAACTCCACGGAGCCAACTCCTGCTTTTGCCCTCCACTGTGTTTTCTACAGTAATTACTCTTTCTAATGAAAGGAGGGAGATTGTGGAGAGAATCCCTTTAGAAAACAGAAGCACAAGCAGAGGAAAAGCTTTGTTCTCCCCAAGCAGACAATGATGCATTGTCAAGCAGATATTTTCTCTTGGTTTTATGAAAGAGCAGGTGACCACGGCAGGCAAGTGCCCACTAGGGTGGGCAGAGAGCCCAGCACCTATGCTGGGCTCCCAATGCAGACGGCAGCCAGGTCCACTCTTCTCAGCCCGGGCTTAGCACTCTAGGATGAGTGCGGTCACTGTGCTCTCACCTCGCTCTGCACACCTAGGGATCTACTCTCATCTTCAAAGCTCGTAAAACAATAAGAGCAACACAAACAAACGTGTTTCTAAGGAGCCTTCGGGGCTGGCAGGTCTTCCCTGCGCCCCGATTCACACGCCATGACTAACATCCTCGGTGGGACTAGGCTTCTGTTTCCTCACTGCCTTTGGAGGAAACGCGAGGGCACCTCCCTGAGACCCAGTGATGACGACCACCACCACACCACGCCATAGCCCGTCCCACCTTTTCGTCCCGGAAGTTGAGGAACTGCTGGAAGACCTCGCTCTCCGAGATCACCGGGTGCCTGCACATCCTTGTCATCCAAGCCTGCAGTCTCTCCATGCGCATCTTGATGAACTCCTCTTCAAAGCGACCTGCAGGGGACAGACAGACACACCATGGATGGCGGGCAACGTCACACCCAACACACGCCCAACACTCCAACCCAGACGCCCTGTGTGCACCGGCGTGATGTGCCAACACTGAGGCCCATCTGAAGGAGGCGAGTGAAGGAGTGCAGTTAACAAGGAGCCCTACCTTGTACGGCAGTGCCCTGAGCAACACAAGTTACAAACTTGCTGATTTGAATTTAGAACTCATGGAAAGTGATTTAGGATTACAATGTTCCCCCTTCTTTGTTTTTTCAGGTTAAAGTGAAAATTGAAAACAGCTGTGTTTTGTTGCTCTTTTCAAGCACCCCAAAGGTGCTGACCCCAAATTTGAGAGCAACCACAACGAAGCCAGGACAATGATGTCCTTCAGCTTAGCCCACACACCACACGAAGAATCACCAAGAGTGTCAATAAGCCTAAGAAACAAAACCCAGGACTGCTGTCCTTGCACACACCCCACTATTCCCACCCCACCCCCGGAAACCAACACCAGCCAGAGCCCATGACCCACACTTCCTGTCTGCCTAAACCAGCTGAAAGCGGGAGGCGGGGCGACCCCAGATGTGGGGCTTGGCACACAGACACAGAACAGCAGACCAAGCAGCTGCTCTGAGAATGTTCAAAAATTTAAAGGACAATCTATTTACAAAATTAAAGATTTAACAGGAAATCAACACAAAGAGATTCTCAAGGAGACAGAGATTATGAAACAAAAACCACGTAGAAATTCCAGAGTTGGAAAAGCCAGTCACTGAAGTAAAAGTATTCCCTGTGTGGTTCAGCAGATTCAAGACAGTGGACGCCGGCATCCGTGAGACTGGAGCTCTGAGGGACAGAGGAAGGACCTGAAAGGAGCAAACGTCCTGTCCCGACCTACTTGTCACGCCCACTGACCTACATGTAACAGGACCTTTCAAGGTCACCAATCAACCTGTGTTGGGAGGTTCCTTAAGGCAAGATGGCAAGGTTTCCTCTTACACATGTCGGACACGGCGTCTCTGGAGAAGGCCAGCCTGCTTGGGAAAGCGCTGAGAAAGGGCAGAGAGAAGAGAAAAGCCCGCCGTGAGATGATCCGAGCAGTGGCTGCAACAACGGGCTCGGGCCTGGAACAGGGTGAGGAGGGGCAGGAGCGGGCACTGCGTCCTTCTGTCGAGCAGGGTCACTGTGGGTCAGAACAGACTCAGTGGCAGCTCACGACGAGCAACCTATAATGGGACTCCTCAAGTCCACTGATCTATTGGTAATGAGGTTTCCAGGAGAGCTGAAAACGTATTTGAAAGTATAATGGCCAATAGCATTATAAATTGTGATGGCCAACTTCAGTGTTCACATCCAAGAAGGTGAAGCAAACCGCAAGGAGGAGAAACACAGACAGCTCCATTAGACACCACAGGGTAAAAAACGGCTGACAGGCGGACAAACAGAACCCCGCGACGGGAAAGTTAGCAGAGCAGTGGTCACTGCCCAGACATTTTACAACCACACCTTTTAGAAAGCCAGCCTGGCTCCTTTAGAAATCACAGAAACCGTCTAAGAGAAGAGACAAGCGCTCCAGACTTGAACCTGAATAGCTCCGAGATTCCAGACACTTCCAGGAAGTTACAGAATGTCAACTTTTCCACTTTAACTGAGAGGAGAAGAAACCACTCCATACAGCTCAGTGGTGAGAGACAAAGTCTGAGCCCTTGGATAAGGAGACAGCTGCTTTTTTAGGCAGAAAAGACCACGTCAGCACAGGCATGGGGGAAACTGATCCCCTACCCCCGCCACCCAATTCAGTGAACTCTGCAGTGGGTTTGTCACTTGATCACTGGTGCAGATGTTAACAATTCTTATTTTACTGGGAAGTTCTCCTCCAGGAGATGTTTCTGACAGCTGGTTCATCTCCAAGCGATGATTTCAGAAGTTATTCGATGCCTGGTGAAGATTTCCAAAGCAGGTTCCAGAGACGCTTAGAAGAGGGGGAGGTGGCAGCCTAGTCCCCATTCTCAATGACCTGTTCCTCAGCGTTTTCACTTCTTGGGTGTCAAGCTGGCTCGGCTCCCAGGGATCCAGAGCACAGGGCAGGCTGCCCTCTTTACCTGGGCAGAAGGCCAGGCCTTTTCCTGCCCACAGGGGCTGACAGGCTCCCACCACTGACTGTGCAGTGGGAGCTCACACCCCACTAAGCATAGCAGTCTGCAACAATCAAACCCATTCAGTCTTTTTTACCAGGGACAACAGTCTATAAAGAAAAAATATAAACTGCCACATTCTCCCTGGACTCATTACCGAGCTCTCTGGTGAAGCATCACTGACGTCATTACTTTACGTCCCCTCCGGGGTTCAGGGAGAGGGTTTTATATGATCATGACCCTGTGTGCCCTGAGGCGGGGCACCAACAAGAGAGGCGAGAGAGAAGGCCACTTCTGTGCTGCCCCCGAGACTTGGTGCAGACCCTGTCAGTGACCTGAAGCTCAACTCCATGTTCTTGAGACAGAGCAGCGGTGCTGGCTTGCTTAGCTGTGCGGGCCCTCCGTTTCAGGCCAGCCTCGGGTTTGGTTATTTAAGCAAATCTTCCTACAAGAGGGGAGTCAGGACTCTAAGCTGCTTTGCCTGCCTAACAGCTCTGAATGATCTGGTTCAAGATCGACTGTGTGTGTAGAACCTGAAAGACAGCACCGAGATTCCGACAGCCCCACCCCTCCACCCCCATCTGTCCGGGCTCGTGGGGCTCGGAGAGCAGCGGAGGCGCACTGACAGCACACAGAGGTGGAGCGGGAGTTTTCTTACAGCACAGCGGCGGCTTACAGAGACAGAGGAGAGTGAATGGCAAGGGCGGGGGTTTGTGACCAGGATGTGGAACTGGGGGACTGTACACCACCAGAGGATGACTTGCCGGCTGCTGCCCAGCTCCACAGGGTCACCCGCACAACGGCCAGGATGTGCTGACCTGCCTGTTGTCTGTTTGCTCTCTGTCACACTGGGGCGATTTGAAACACTTGAAAGGAATGTAAAAACCAATCAAAACCACTTCCTTGAAAACGGCTGAAGTCAGCTGGAGGCTGTGCATGGGCACCAGCCTGGACTCGGACTGCAGGCCCCTGTCCAGCTCTCCCAAATGCCAGCGTCCTCGAGCTGATACAGAGAGGTGACACCTCGTGCTGTGGGGGCTCTTGGGGGCTCACTTGGTGCCCCACTGCTCACCAGAAGGTCAGTGAGTGAAATCACTCTCTGGCCGTCTGTTTCTGTGAGGTCTAGTCTCAGAAAGGCCCAGGGGAGCTCCACTCTGTCCTACATGCGGGCTCACTAGGGGTCGGGTCGCCCATCTCGAAAGGCACGGGCTTGGTTGGGTGCAGAATCAGACACCATGGCACCCATATGCAGGCGAGCCCAACTCCATGGTTAGGTCGTCAGCAGCTGGCCCTTCACCCCAGGGGACTCCCAAGTCCCTCCTGCTAACTGCTGGCTGAGTGAGGGCTACCCGTCTGGGGTTTCCCTACGGGGAAGCTGCCTGCTGCCCCTCTTCCCAGCCCTTCCATCGCTCTCGATCCCGGGGCCAGCCTGCCTCTGCTCCATGAAGCTGTGTGCTAGCTGTTCTGCTTGGCACCCAGCCAAGGGTGTTCTAGCCAAACACTGAGCCGGCCCCACCCCATGCTCTCTCAACTTCACCAGAGACCTACTGCTGGACAAACTCTGACTCCAAGACACAGAACCTGGGTGATCCTTGAGTGATCGTGTCCCAGGCTTTTGCCGAGGCTCAAACACAATCACTGCTCTCAGACCCGATGCAGGGAGAGACACTTAGCTCCTGCTTCTTCCACACAGACTGTTTTGTGGAGGAACCTGGATCTTCAATCAAGAGGGCATGGGCCACAGTCCACGATCAACAGACACGATGAAGAGGCACACAGGTCAGTAAGTAGGAAACCTGGCAGCCTCCTACATTCACACTCCAGACCACGTTGATGGCACTGTCCGAGCGACAGGGACACCGCCAGGCTGCCCAGCACGTTCACACCACGCTGGCCATGTGCTCGTCTGCGCATTGGTGATGATGGATCGACCCCGTGTGTGTGGCCTCAGGTGTCTCTCTCAAGTGTCTTAAAACTCACCCAATTTCTTTTTTAGGTAAAGCATAGCAACGAAGACAGCATCACATTGTTCACACAGTCCCCATGACGGTCCGTGTGTACTGCAGGTACACACACACACACTGGGAGCTTCCCGGGGGGCGTGGGAAAGGATGAAAGGCAGTGCCATGCCCCCACAGGCTTTGTGGGGCCCCTTCATGGACACACACTGCGCGGAACGCTCTCGGCAGGTGGCTCTCAGCACACAGGTGCACAGCGCCATTGTTCCTGCCTCAGGGTTGGCTTCTTCACTGTTGCCAAGCTCCTGCCTCAAGCTCTAAGTGGGAAATGCCATTCCTGACTGGCAGCAGGGTAATCTTCCTGGGTAATCTTCCTCTTTCCTGGTCCTCCTGGGTCCCCCATGGAGCATACTCACCTGTGACCTGCTTATCTGGAAGAGATGGGATAGGAATGGCCGTCCCAAACTTCCCCAGGAGACGCTCATACAGCCAGTCAAAGTGCTTGTACCTGTGGTTCACCGATCGATTGGTGTTCTAGGCAGCGAGGGCAAGAGAAGACAGTTACCCACAGCCCTGCTAGCAAATGGTAGGAAGAGCCAGCTGCTCCCTTCGCTGGGTACTCACAGTGGGTGTCAACTGATACTCAATGTAGCTCTTCAGTCCGTACATCTTGGAGCCTTTCTTAGGGTCTGCTACCAGGCAGTCGAATGTGGAGGTAGGGTATACCCACATCGGGCCGTAGTCGCCGACCTACAAGACCGTCCAGAGGAGTCAGTGGGCTCACATGGGAAAGCGGGAATGATAGCTGACGCAGGACCAAGAGTCCTTTGGAGGGTCCTCTTTGGGTAGTACTTGAACAATCCCCCCCTGCCCCCCGTTCCTATCAAATGCTGTAGTTTACACACCCACATGTTGTGGCCAACCCTCTCCTCCCCACATGGGCACCTCAGGCTCCCCCCCACCCCCAAACGCTGCGGAGAACTGTTCCTAAACGAAAATGGCTCATCTGTCTGCAGTGTCCGTGCAGAGCCTGGCACCAACCATCCCACGAGGGCCTCAGAAGGAGGTGTCAGGAGAGCTGCCTTCCTGTGGGTCTGCGCCTGCAAAGCTCTTTCACTTCTTGTTTCCAAGTGACAGCCACCTGGGCAGCTAGGCCTACCCACAGAAAGCCCCCATTCTTCCCCTTCCTGACCAGGGACAAACGTCCAGGCTCCGTGCACTGCAAACCCGCTCAGCTGCAACTCAGAGCGGGCTGAGGAGGAGTCTGGCACTTGGCCTGTCTACAGAATGCCTGTGGGAAGTTGGCTGTCTAAGTCAGTGGGTATGGAGTCACACAGGCTGTGCCCGGCACTGTGGACAAGGCTGGGCTTGCACTCAATGACCGGGCTTCTCCGTGGCCGGGGAAGGAGGCTCTCCGCCAGCCCGCGCACAGTTCCCGTTGTTCAGCGTCCCTGTGCTTGATGATGGGTATTCAGCACTGAACTTGGTTCTTTGCGTCCTTGTGCAGACACACCCCAGGTCGTGGAGGACCGTGGGTTCGTGGGGCTCTCCTACAGGCCCTGCGGGAACGCCTGTGCTCTCAGGTGGCCCTGGAGCTGTCTCGTAGGCCTTGGTTGAGATCCACATCGCAGGGTAGTCAAATGGTATCAAAGAATATAGTAAAAGTGGACGGGGGTGGGGGAGAGGGGTCGGGGTCTTTGCTTCTTATACAGGGAATAGGCCCATCTTCTTGAATTTGAGCAGAAAAAAATCATTCAAGTGACTTATAACAATCTAGGAAGAAGTCAAACAGAAAATTCACATGTGGTCTGTAGAAGGGCAAAAATGGTTGACAGAATAAAAGGTCAGGGGAGACACAGCGGAGAGTTCCGAGCAGAGGTGGACAAGGCGAGGTGAGCTGAAGGGAGCGTGCTGGGCTGCGGCCTGGGGACAGGGCCGGGCAGGGGCAGAGACAGAGGGTGCAAGGAAGCACACCCGGCCCGCTCTTCCGACAGGGAACACCTAACGGGCAAGGGCTGCGCGTGCAGACAACACTGCAGAGGTGCTTTGGCTCAGTCCCAGGGGTGCTTAAGAGAAACCCCACCATTTCTCCAGGGGGAGCTTGTGGCAGGAAGCCCTCTGAAGGCTCAGAGCAGGACTGTCTAGAGCCGTCTGTGGAGAACCGTCTCTCGGTGACAGGCTGAAAGAGGCCACACTGACTGGCTGGAGCCATCTTCTTGGGCCCCCAAGGGACCAGGGACTAGTGGGACGGGTCATTGTGCCTCACAAGCCAGCTCTCGCCATCTCCTGTTTCCTGGACTCAGCCGTTCTCCTGAGCTCCTGTTCCGTGTGGAGAGCCCAGTCTGCAAGACTTGCAGGTCCCTCGAAGGCTCTACTCCACAACCAGCAGGCTACAGCAAAGGCCCCTTTAAGAAGTGGAGGGGCAGGGCCATGGCTCGGATTCAACGGAGGTGCTTTAAATATCATGGAAAGAACACGTCTATAGTATTAGGGAAAAAAAGTCTGGCAGAAACCGAAGATGAAAATATGTTGGATCCAAGCACTGAGCAGCTCTGATGGGAAGGCTCCAGGAGAAGCAGGGCCCTTGGACACCGCCTTGACCTGCTGGCTTCCAGGGTGGATTCCCAGGTTTTAACATCACGGGGACAAGGAACAAAGCCTCCCACCACCACCATACTGAAGCTTCAGCAGGTCTCTCAGGAAGCAGAGAGGGCAGACTAAGACCTGATGCTGCCTCAGCCTGGAGGGAGGCCGCCTGCAGGGCCAGCAGGCAGGCAGCTCGGCAGGCGCTCAATGGTCATGTGGACAGTAGCGGGCAGTACGATTGGGAATGGATGGCTAGATCATACTCCATCAGCTATCGAAATCTGGGACGAAACCACCGAGTCCCCTTACACAATAATCATGCTATCCTCAGACAGATATGCCCAGTATGTCACTAATGCCAGCTCTTATTTACAAGCTCCTTTATCTTGACCATGGTTTAAGTGCTCAGCTAATACCCAAAAGGCTTTCAGTTCAAAACCCTCAGTGGCCACCTGCTTCTGTAGAGGTGATAACCTTGGAGACTCTGTAGGGCAGTTCTATGCTGTCGTAGAGGGACGCGAGGAGTTGGCAGTGGGCTTTCTTGACGTGACGGCTCTCTGACTAAGGTTCAATTCGCCAGCGCACAGGAAAAGACCTCATTGCGAGAGCAAGCATGCACTTTGCCAGGGTGGAAACTTGTAACGATCTGGATTGGGTTTGTTGTACAGCTGACTGTGTGGGGCTGACACAGCATGTACGTACACTTCAAGAGCGTCGACAGGAGACCTACCATGCCAAGAACACAGTGTGGGAGTTGTTAACTCAAGTACTGATATTCTCAAAAATAAAGACCGTCTAAAACCATGGAATGAGAGGCATTCATCTCTGTTCATTCCTTCTAGTAATTTTAAGTTACTACTGTATCGATGTCAACTATCTAGAACATTACAAGCATTTAAGAAAACCTTCCAAACATTCTGAGGAACACAAAAGAGCACACGGGAATTAAGGTACTTACAATGATGGAAATCTTCTCTTTGGGTTTTGCTAGTGGCTTGGCCAACAAATACTGATCCAACGCCGGTTTTGTGAATCCAGGAAACCTGATCATGAAGACAAATGCTCCTGAGTCTTTGTATCTTTCCTGGTTAAGCTCCCACACCTCTCTCCCACAGGCACTCGCTCTCTGAGCGACCAGAGTTGGAAACTGTGGTCAATGAAACCTGACATAATCAGATGGTTTAATGGCCAACTGTCATCTAATTACGCTTTATCTTGGTCAGAGACCAGTTTGGTTCCAGAAGGTGTGATGTTTACGAGTGCAGTTTGCTTCACTGTACCTTAAACATTCTTAACCCCCTACCCCCACCCCAGCCCCCACAGCACAGGGCCGAGAAGGAGAAAACCCTTAGTCCATCCGAGGGAGATGAGGTGCCCACACAAGTGCACAACCACACGCCAGCATTTCTACTTCCAAATGGGAGATTCCCCCCCTCACCCTCTCCCTCTGGGGTCCCCTGAATCTGCCACAGAGGAATCCTCTGTTCAGTCACAGGCTGGCCCTCTGCTCCCAGAACTGCCAGGTCACCTGAATCAACAGACACGCTGCAGTTCAGGCCCCAGAATGTAAGGAGCAGGTTGGGCTTCTCCCAGAAATCAACTCGCCACCCAAAGGACCTGTCTAACATGGCTCAACAACCGGGTATACAACTATTCGCTCAAGGGGCTGCTTTTGGTGTGGAAATACTTTAATAAACAACACCAACAACGAGGGGGGAAGCCCCAGAAAGCAGAATGCCTCATTCTCTCTCTCTCTCTCACACACACACACACACACACACACACACACACACACACACACACACACCCCAGCAGTAAAAAAAACCTACCTCAGCCATAGCACTTCTAACTTTATTTAGACGCCAAAGTGCATGCACAGTGTCTTCCCCTGTTCTGGCCTCATGTCCCCGTCCGAGTCACTCTAACGTGCAGCTCCCAGCACAGCAAGCGGCCCATCCTGAACTTCTGCCCCACACTTAATAGCGGTGTGACTGAGTTTGAGCCTCCTGGGGTGAGGAATGGACCAGGGCCATCTGCCTTCTAAAATGATGGGGAATTACCAAGTGCAAACACGGGCACGCAGAGCCTAGCAGGCACCCGTTTACAGTGATGTGACCTATGTATGCCCTCTTTTCCTTGAAAGCAGTCCCCACACATGACGATCGTCATCGCACACATGCTACAGCAGACCAGAGTCTCAGAAGTGTGTGTATTCCCAGGACCGAGAGGGTTCCTTTCCTGAAAGTGACCTCTAGCCCACTCCCCTTAGCCTATAACATTTATTGTATACTAAGTTAGGGGGGGAGCTTGGGGCAGCAGAGTATCCCCAAAAGGGGTCACAGGCCCTGGGGACAAATAGGAGCCCAGCTACTAACTCTTAAAAGGCTTCCAATCACTTTCTCAGAGAGACTTGGCTTATTCAGTGAAGCAATGGGGTAAAATAGGCATTGTATTTAAATGAGACTTAAATAGACCTGTGTTCCACGAACTGAGAGCACTATAGATGACTGCCAACAACACTGAGAATGTCTAATTTGACTGAGACCCAGGCGGTCCGAGAAAGGACAGCTGATTTTACTGTGCATGGAACTCAGCCTGAAATCGCGTCGTGAGGGACACTGGAGAGGGAGGCTGAGAAGGTGGACTGCCAACAGAGAGCTCGTCCACTCACCCAGCACTACTGAAATACTACTTATGGAGGCTTGTAGAATTCATTAATTGTACTTCTGTGTAGCTCTAGATATCTAGAAACCAGTGAAACAAACATGGTCAGGGGCTTCAAAACGTTTGTGGAAAATTTCATTTTTCCACACATTTCTTGACATTCCCTCACATGTTCTTCTGGACACAGATTAACAATGAGAACGTGATTTCAGAAGATTTAACTATCTCGAACAGAATGAATGGATATAGGAAGAGCCCCTGCCTTTTTTCCTCTCCAGGTCCACAGCAGTGGACCAGACACGGCCAGCTCTGCCTCGTTGCTTCTGCTTTGCCTGACAGCACTTGGCTGGACAGCACTTCTTTCTAACAGCCAGCCAGCAGAGCGTTAGGGAAGGTCTCCTGAGAGCAGCCGTCCCTGCCTGAGCCTGGGAAGTTCCACGGTGGGAAGCCAGAAAGAACACATCTCTTAAGCCATACAGACATAAACTAACAACACATCCCGGAGAATCTGTCACCATGCTCTCTTTCCCTGATTCTTTTAAACCAGTGGTTCTCCACCTTCCTCATGCTGCAACCCTTTAATACAGTTCCTCATGGTTGTGGTGACTCCTAACCATAAAATTATTTTCATTGACACTTCATCACTGTAATTTTGCTACTGTTATGAATCATCAAGTAAATATTTGATATACAGGATGTATTTTCATTGTTACAAATTGAATATATTGTGAAATATTTATGTGTTTTCTGATGGTCTTAGGCGACTCGTCACCCACAGGTTGAGAAGCTTAAGACTGGAAACATCTCAGGCCCAGTTCACACAGCAACTAACAGCTGGGAGCTGAAGAACTAGGTCAAAATCCTGACTGTACTTCTCTCCACCTGTCTAAGTTTGGGTGGCTCCTTCCCGCTGACAGGGCCTTACAGGGGTAAATAATAGAGCACAGAGGACTTAAAAATGTTTGTGGAAAAAACAATGAAAAGTTAATGGGATTTTTCCCACGAGATTTAAAGCCCCCTCATGGACAAATTACTTTGTACAATCTGCGTCAAATGGTACATGATTTTTAAACTGGAAAAGAGCTACTTCTATTAGTATCATTATTGGCTTGCCCATGAAAACATCACTGCAGTGCTAACATGCCACAGAGTTGATAGCGGCAAGTTAACAATATTGAGGACTTCTGGGAAGATGGCGATGGAGTGACACATACCAGTGGGACTTCACAGAATCAAGCCCAGGAGAGTTGCTTAGAGGGAAATTCAATGCTGCTGAGAACACAGGAGGAGCATCATAAAGATAAGTAGACACAGATCCACGGGGCTTTGAGGGGCTGGGGCTTTTGGCTTACCACAGCGGAGGCCAGCTGGGGCTTAACCTTGGCCCCGCCACTGTCTCTGCTGGAGCTGGGACCATTTGGAGCCCAAAGGGGAGCTTGGTCTCAACACAGCTACAGTTTGCCGCAGCCTGCCTCAGAGCAGGGACTGGAGCCTTGCAGCTCCATGGGCAGGGATCGGGGTTCAGCTACATTGTTTCCATATCTTCTCTCTATGCCCCCACAGTCTTGGAGGGCTGCACAGGGACTTTTTCTCAACACAGCCACAGCTTGCGGTCACCTGGGGCGGGGACTAACCCTTGCAGCTCCATGGACAGTGATTGGGATTCAGCTACATTGTTGCTTTTGTTTCCCTCTTCTCTATATCTCCACACAGTCTCAGCGGGCTTACTTTTTAAATTTTCCCCCTCTTCTTTGTCTCTTTCCAGTTCTCTCCCACTCCACTGCTGACCTCCAGACAGCTACCCTAAGTCTAGGGCATTTACGCCTGCGCCACACCCAGTCAGGTGAGCTCCATTCTGTGCAGCTAGCCCAAGGCTGGGGAAAGCCCTGCTGACCTCCACCAGGGGATACTCTACCCAACTTCTTACCAGGGAATTACTGCCTGTGTGCCTGGGGGCTTATGGCAGCTTAGCCAAACTGTCAACGTTCCAAGCTGCTGCAGGAACCTCTGTCCAACCTCCACAATACCAAAGAAGGCAACCCACCAGGCTTCTGGGGAACTCCCCTGAGAGGGAAGCCACAGGAGGATACAATGATAGGTTAATATCATAGTGAAATTAGCTGTAGGCAGTTTGAAGAAGCATTCCTACAAGTTTCCCAGAGAGAGCCAGTGCTCTTCAACTCCCTGGAAAATGGCACCTGGCTCCTCTAAAACAACGCAACACAAAAAACTGTCAGCCCCAACGACCTCAATGAAAAAACAGGAGAAACAAAGGGCAATGGCAGATGAACTGAACATAACGACCTGATGCTATGAAGCAAAACAGTAGAATTATTGGCTTACTGGAAGAAGACACAACAAAGAAGTCATCTGCAACAATAGGGAGAGAATTCTTGGAGGAAAATCCCCCAGCTTAATTAATGAAAACCAGGCAACCATTCAGGAGGCTGAAAGAACACCAGCTAGACTGAATCCCAAGAAGAAGTCACCCAGGCACATAATAGTTAAACTATCCAACTTTGAGGAAAAGGAGAAAATCATGAGAGCAGCTAGGGAAAAACAAGCAATCACATGAGAGCAGCTAAGGAAAAACAAGCAATCACATATAAAGGTTCCCAAATAAGAATATGCTCTTACCGATCAGCAGAAACTATGAAGATGAGGAGAGAGTGGAGTAACATATTCCAAAAATTGAAGGAAAACAACACAAACCCAAGAATACTCTACCCAGCCAAATTATCAATCAAGGCAGATGGAGAAGTAAGAGACTTCCAAGACAAGGAAAAACTCAAAGAATACGTTAGAAGAAACCCAGCCCTACAAAAAATCCTTGCCGCCCCAGTATGGGCAGAAGAACAACACTCACCAAGCATAAATAAGAGACCACCACATAGAACAACCTCACCCAGAGGGCAACAAAGAGAAAACAGACCCCAAGATAGCATCGGCTTAAGGATGGAAAGAACTCAAGAATGATACACACACATATACATGCACAACACACTAATGAGGAAGGAAAGTAGGAAAACTCCCAACACAAAAGGTATGACACTACAGAGTCTGCAGATGGGAGATAATAACCCTGAATTTCAAGGCCAGAACTCAGGCATTAAAAGACTGAGACTAGCAGACTGGCTTAGAAAACACAACCCATCAATGCTGCCTGCAGGAGACACATCTCAAGGCTACAGACAAAAATAGGCTGAGAATCAAAGGCAAGAAAAAGGCATACCAAGCAAACAGCAATTAAAAACAACAACAACAGGGATTGTGATCCTAATCTCGGATAAAATTGACCTCAAAGTACAAGCCATAAAAAGAGATGAGGGGCACTATATAATGCTCAAGGAAGTGGTAGACAAAGAACCACTAAGAATTGTAAACATATATTCCCCGAATGAGAGACCACTGAATATGTCAACCAAACACTTCAAAAGATGAAAAAAGAAATCACAGCCCCAACAATTATAGTGGGTGACCAATACACTGATCTCTGAGAACTATAGATCACAGGAAAAGAAACTCAGCAAGGAGGCTAGAGATCTAAACACTACAATTAGACAATTTGACCTGATATTTACAGAGTTTTTCATCCAAATACAAAAAAATTCACATTCTTCTCTGTGCCTACACGGCACATATTCGAGGATAGATCGCATACTGGGGCATAAGGCAAATCTACATAAATTTAAGCACATTGATACCATACAGACCTCTCTCTCTCTGATCACTGTGCAATAAGGCTGGAAATCAACAAAAGAAAGACGAAGAAAATAAGAGCAAACAATTAGAGGAAGAATAACTCTACTGCAAAAGGACTGCATACTGGCACAGATCAGAGATGAAATTAGGAAATTTCTAGAAACCAACGAGCATGAGAACACAACATACCAAAACTTATGGGACACAGCAAAAGGCAGTTATCAGAAGAAGTTTCAAAGCAATACATGCACACCTGAGAAAGGAAGAGAGACTCCCTAGACTATCCTCGATGGGCGTCAAGAATATCAACAGACTCATAGCAATAGAAGAAATAGACAAAGTTATCAAGAGATTACCAACAAAAAAATCTCCTGGACCATATGGCTTCACTGGAGAATTCTACCAAGCATTTAGGAAAGAACTAACACCAATCCTACACAACTCTTCCAGAACACAGAAAAAGACGGCAAACTCCTGAACTCCTTATATGAAGCTAGTATAACTCTGATACCCAAACTGGGCAAGGATCCCACAAGAATTGAGAACTACAGACTAATATCCCTAATGAACATCGATGTAAAAATCCTTAACAAAATACTAGCCAACAGAATACAAACGTATATAAAGCAAGTAATTCACCATGACCAAGTGGGATTCATACCAGGGATGCAGGGATGGTTCAACATATGAAAAACCATTAGTATTATTCAACACATTGACATGAAAAACTATAAGAAACACAAGATAATATCAATAGATGAAGAAAAAGCATTTGACAATGTTCAACACCAATTCCTGTGTAAGACACTTGAAAAGATAAGAATGGAAGGAAAAATTCCTCAAGACAATACAAGCTATATATGAAAAGCCAACATGGTAGTCAATGGAGAAAAGACTAACACAATCCCACTGAAAAAGGGGACCAGACAAGGATGCCCCTTGTCTCCACTCTTATTTAATATTGTGCTGGAGAAAAAAACTTTGCCCACTGAGGTGGTGGGCAAAGGACCTGAACAAAAGTTTCACAGGGGCAGAAATTCGAGAAAATGTTCCCGATCTTTAGCCATAAGAGAAATGCAAATTAAAACAACAATGGGGTACCGCCCAACACCCTCAAAGGTAGCCCAATTCAAAAAATCAGAAAGTAATAAGTGTTGGAGGGGCTGTGGGGAAGCAGGAACTGTCATCCACTGCTGGTGGACCTGTAAATATGTACAGCCACTATGGAAATCGATCTGGTGATATCTAAAACAGATGGTAAGCGAGTTACCATATGACCCAGCGATCTCCCTACTGGGCATATACCCAGAAGAGGCAAGAAACAAACCAATGTCAGACATCTGTGCTCCAATGTTCATTGCGGCAGTTCACAATTGCAAGGAGTTGGAAACAACCCAAATTTCCATCAACTGACGATTGATTAAAAAGCTGTAGTATATACATACAATGGAGTATTATGCATCACTGAAAAAAGCAGTGATGAACTTTTGAAGCATGTCACTGCATGGGAAGAACTGGAAGAAATCATGCTAAGCTATGTAAGTCAAGCACAAAAGGACAAGTACAAGATGAGTCTGCTGAGGTAAACTTAAAAAAAAATGCAAAGGGCGCATAGGGAAAAAGCTACTGTATACAAACATTCCTGAGGTGAGGACCAGGTAATAAGCCAGGGTCCAGACCAAATAGACGGATACACATGGCAGACAACTGGAAAGGAGAAAAAAATAATAAAAAAGAAATGGGTAGCGGGGGCACAGGGCACTAACCCACCCATGGGAGGGTATTGTTTATATCTCCACAGAGAAAGAAGTACCAGACTTTAACCCAGTGCTCCAAGATGTGAATGCAACATGCTGGCGTGGAGTAGGGAACCAGTGGAGAGGTCTGGGGGGCCTGCCCCAATCCCAACTACTAAGTGGATCCCTGCACCCCCCCCAGAAGAATTTACTTCAAAGGATGGCATTGAATCTTCAACTCTGGGGGGGAAAAAATGAGTAACAATATTTGGCAGATCATTGAACTAAAAAAAAAATCACTTATTAACCTTGTAAAATAAATTTTTTCTCTCTTAGTTTCTACGACAAGATCCAAATGAAAATACTAAATCAAACCCATCTCCTCACTCGCCCTCCCCAGGCTCCTACCCCATCTCCTCACCCACACCCAGCTCCCTGCCCCAACCACACACACACACAGCTCCCTGCCCCATCTATACACACACACAACCCTGTTTCAAACGCACTTGTTCAGTGGCAGCTTCATGGATGAGGTCCCCGCTCGGCCTCGCTGAGCAGCCCCTGCTTCAGTGGACTCTGAATCCTTGAAGTAAGGCGATGCCGACTTGGGGTCGTCCCAGTCATCATCCCACTCGTCTTCATCGCCAGTGGCTAGAGTGGAGACAGACAGACAGAATAAAACTCAAGTTGCCTCCTCTTGGCTATAACACAACAACCCATTTGGGCTAAGGGCCTGTTTAGAAATTAGAATGGGAAAGGCTGCAAGGTGGCAGTCTGAGCAGAGGCCAGAGAGGCCAGAAGAGAGGCCTAGAGGACAGACCGGAGAGACCCAGAGCAGAGGCTAGAAGCAAACAGCTTTGTGTTTTGGGTTCTTGATTTGGCCTTTCAGGTCTCAGTTGTGTCAGGCAAATAACCCAATGGTCTCTCTAGGGTTCAGCTTGCCTGTTTATGGGGATGAAGCCCACATCTCAGGATGGCTGTGAGGATTAAATGGTGAAATCTACCCGAGGTCTGGAGAACTGGAGGGTCAGCAAAAAGGTGTTTCCTTATCTTCCACAAGAATCAGTCAAGGTGAAATTGTTGGAAAACCAATGGCCAAAGCTTAGTGACTGTCGGCAGGCAAGCCAGGCTCTTTGCACAGGAAGGAGGACCAGGAGGGCCCAGTGAAGACAGGACTGGGCTTGGAAACAAGCCCCAGGAATGACAGAGACAGGCAGATGAAGACACCCAGAGGACAGTCCGGGTGTGCTGACCTACTGAGCCTCGGACACCCACCTACAAGCAGAATCAATCCCTCTTCAGCCAATTGGCCCAGGAGGACAAGATGGAGGACAGGTGACTACATAGGAACAGGTGAGAGATGGGCCGAAGGAGAGAAGCATAAGCAGCTCTCGTGGCCGTCTCCTGCCCTCCCTCCTGCTACCGCCCCTGCCACCTCGCTGTGTGCTGCCTATCTCCCCCGCGGAGGGGCTGGAGAGCCCATTGCCATGGGGCAGCCCAGACACAAAGGCTGCCACCCTGGAGAAGCAGCTGAGGCAGGAAGCCCAGGGTCAGGAGGGCCTGGGCCACCGAGGAAAAGCCGCTTAGTTTTGGGGTCTGCTGCCCGTGGCCCTTCGCTCAGTCTTCACACAATGTGCTGACAGAGGTGACAATGTGCTGACTGGAGGTGGCAGGATGCAGGTTGAGGCTGGAAGCCATGGCAGAGCTCTCTGCTCAGCGGCCTCCCTGTCTGCTGACCCCTCTTCTCCCTGAGAGCCAAACAGGAACTTTGGGAAATGATAAAGCTGATCGTTTAGAAGTGAGGATTCATTTTCCACCTGTCTAACGTCTCCGTGGACCTGACGAGGTTGCCAAGCAAAGGTGAGCGATGGGGCGGCATCGGCTGAAGGAAGACGTTCAGGAGGCAAGGAGGGGAAAGTGGGGTGCGGGAGGTAGCGGGATAAGGGTGCTGCCTTGTGGGCATGGCCATCCATGGCAGGAAACAAAGGGCACTGAACCGCAGAGCTGCAAACTGATGGGCTCTGGGAACCTTCCCCGCTCACAATCACAAATTAAAAACAATCGTCTGGCTCGTTCTGTGAGCGTGGGCTCCAGGGAGCCGAGCTCACGCTCTCTTGGGGGGTGGTAGTAGTGTGCCAGTGGGAGGGGCTGGTCCTTCCCACGGCTCTTTATGGAGGAGCCAGCCCTGAAGGTCGGGGGTTGGTGAGAGCCTGGACTAGGGTACAGTGCACAGCTACCTGCATCTGGATCTAGAAAAACAGGTGTGCTGCTCTGGGGCAATAGCTGCGGATTGGTTTTTAGCCAGAGCGCCCACCTGCCTGACCTCCCCTGGCCCCACCCCTCGCACCTGGTCCTTGGTAGGCCTGGGGGTGGCCGAAGGCGGAGTCCCAATTATTGGAGGAGTTCCTCTGGGTGGCGGCGGCACCTTCGGGCTTGGCTGCCCAGCCGTCTGAGCTCTCCCAGTTCCCGGATTTGGATGCGCTCCAGGCAGACCAGGGGTCACTGCCCCCGCTGACCTGTGTCATCAGTGAGAGAGGAGAAAGAGCACTTGTGAGTCCCAGGAAGGCTGAATACAATAGTGCCGCGGAGGGATCACCAGGGGTGTATGTCCGACCATCTCGAGTTTTAACGGTAGACTTGCCAATGCGTACGGCAATGGCAGTTGCATCTCTTGCGGCGACCTTGGTGTTCCAGGGCAGAGCTGTGCTCCCTGGTTTTTCAGATGTGGATCACCAGGCCTTTCTTCTGAGGTGCCCAAGGGGATGCGACTCCCAAACCCTCAGTCAGTGTGGCTGAGTGCTAAGCCCTGTGTGCCACGAGGGCGCGCAGCAGCTTGATGAGATTAATGAGCACACATAGACGTGCTTGCTGAGAAATCTTCAACACCATCACAAAGAAATGACTGGACACAAGCCCTGCTTGCTGCCCTCTCTCCCTCCCTCTCTCCCTCCATCCATCCATCCATCCATCCATCCATCCGAGAAGGCACTGGCCCTCCGCACCCTGTTCTCACTGAGGGCAGGTTTTCACACTTGCACAGCACCCAGAAGTAGCCCTGTCCTTCCTACTTTAAAATCAATGCAGAACAATCATTTTGTTTGTGTAGCTCTGGAACTTGCTTTTCACCCAGTGCAGCTGCTTTATACCAATCCACTGTATTTCTGACTAGACTGTAGTTTTGTTTTGAAAAATACATGCACAATAAAAATAATAATAAATGGAATCAAAGATTCCATATTTAAATATGTATGTATATTTACATATAATGATAGGTAAATAGATCTTTGTACACATATATGGCCTCCATCAATGCAATAACACTTTGTTCTAATAACCTGGCATTCCATGATGCTCAGCTTCCCGACAGGATTGCTGAAGACAAAATGAGTGCGTAAGCAAATGTGGTGAAGAAAGCTGATGGTACCCAGCTATCAAAAAAGATATAGCATCAGGGATCTTAAAGGCTTGAAGGTAAACAAGTGGCCCTCTAGCTGAGAAGCAACAAAGCCCCCGTGGAAGAAGCACACTAGCCTGTGTGATCAAGAGGTGTCGATGGGATTGGGTATCAGGCATCAAAGACCCAGAATAAAAAAAAAATCTATCAATGTGAATGAAAGGGAGTGCAGAGTGGAGACCCAAAGCCCATCTGTAAGCAATTGGACATCCCTTACAGAAGGGTCGGGGGGAGGAGAGTACTCTGTCAGGGTATAGTACAGCACCGATAAAACCTAACCTTCCTCTAGTTCTTTAATGATTCCCCCCATCTCCCACTGTCATGACCCAATTCTACCTTACAAACCTGGCTAGACCAGAGCATGTACACGGGTACAGATAAGAGCTGGAAACACAGGACAGATAAACCCCTCAAGACTAATGAGAGTAGCAATACCAGGAGGGTAAGAGGAGAAAGGGGGAATTGATCACAATGATCTACACATAACCCTCTCCCAGGAGATGGACAACAGAAAAGTGGGTGAAGGGAGACATTGGTCAGTGTAAGACATGAAAAAATTTTATAAATTATCAAGGGTTCATGAGGAAGGGAGGAGTGAAATGAGAACTGATACCAAGGGCTCAAGTAGAAAGAAAATGCTTTGAAAATGATGAGGGCAACAAATGTACAAATGTGCTTGACACAATGGATGGATGGATGGTGATAAAGAGTTGTATGAACCCCCAATAAAATTATTTTTAAAAATTAAAATACACACAGTAAAAAATAATAAATAAATGGAACCAGAGGTTAACTGTGTATAAAAATATACATGCCTAAGACTCCAAGACCCCAGTCATGCTCTCAATGACCACTGCCCTTCACAAATTCCTCCCGGGTCAGTGGGTCCAGATGGTACTTTCTGGGCTGTCGTTATCTCGTGGAAATGTTCTCCACGACACACTGCACACAGAGATTAACCACGCTGGACCGCCTGCCTGCACCTTCCCCAGCCCGTGCTGCATGCTGAGCTCACTCTGCTGACCGCCCTGCAACACATCCTCTTGTGTCCCCTTTCCCATGTGCCCCACAGACCAAAGCCCGAGAAGCCAAAGTACTCGCTTGGCTGGGGAGCTACGGGCACAGGGGGTAGACTCTGTTGCTGAGTCTCAGGGCCTTCCTTCACCCGCACAGCCACTGGGCTCTTGTTGCTTTGTGTTTATTTTGTGTCTTGTGTCAATAGGGCAGCTATACTACTCCTGAATTACTTTTTAACGATGTCTCTCATCGTTCCCAAGTATGAGGGAGGAGGCTGCAAAATGTCTGGTGCTGTCCCATGACCTCTTCATTCCTGGAAGCCCCTTTACAGCATCATGGTTCCAGTTATAAATAACACTGAAGGACAAGGGATGTGTGGCTTGTGACCTGGCTCACCCCTGCCAAGGTCCCTGCTCGTGTCCGGGCCCTGAGGCACCCACCTCTTGAGGTTTTTTTTGGCTGGCTGATCTGTCTGGAACTGACCCTAAGAGATCCCATAGGGACCCAACGAAGTCTTTCTTGTCTTCAGTCTGTATCCCATGCACCATTTAACCCAGGGGTCCTCAAACTGTTTTTAAACAGGGGGCCAGTTCACTGTCCCTTAGACCCGTTGGAGGGCCTGACTACAGTTTAAAAAAACAAACTATGAACAAATTCTTATGCACACCACACCTATCTTATTTTGAAGTAAAAAATAAAACAGGGAAAACACACCAGGTGGGCAGGATAAATGTCCTCGACGGGCTGCATGTAGTCTGCTGGCTGTAGTTTGAGGATGCCTGACTTAACCAATGACCCAGGTTTTCACATGGGTTTAGAAAGTCTCCTTTATCATACATGGCCTATCAATCCAGGCCTGTTTCTGGATTCATCGAAGCTTTGACTCATTATGACCTTTAGTCTTAGAATAGCCAGTTTTCAAACGTATTATATTTTCATAGGAATCACCTTAAATTTATAAATAAATTCTAGGAAAATCCACAGCACCCCACACCCATTTACAAATAGAATCTATGTATCTTAGAATATGGATTAGTACGCTTTCCTTTTTATTCAAGTCTTCATATTAAAATAAATAGATGGTGGTGGTAAAATGAGAGAGAGAAATGGGCAAAACCCCACTTGAGATAGTTAAGGTTTATTGTGCCAACCTGGCCTATAAACACATGTGAGATTAAAAGAAGGATGGAGAAATAAATGGCTCGGTAAGCCTCGCCTTTCTAGTTCTCGGGTCTCTTGCTTTCTGATGGTCAGACCAGGGTTAGCTGCCTTAGCCAGTTCCCTGCTTCAGCTGGCAAGGCTCACTTCCTGCTAGACATCTCTGAGAAGAAGCCACATGGACCTACCCTGATGCAGCCCTGGGTGCTGAAGCAGCTGTGTGGAGACTCCTACCAGTGCTGAGATACTTTATATGCTAAACTGATTCAGCTTTCCTCCTGCAGTCAGTATCATCGCATGTGTTTTATGCAATTGAGGACTTTGTAGATCAGTGTCGGATATATGGGCTAATGTTCGACTTATGGGCTTGGACAGCACTGGGTTGGGATGCTTTCTTAATGTATACTTACCCTTTATATAAAATTCTCTTATACATATGAGTTTCTGTGGATTTGTTTCCCTAGTTTACCCAGATGAACACATCACTCAAACTGCCCACCATTACCCGGCAATGCCTGGCAGACAACCGCCTCCAAGTGCGTGCTACCCCAATGGGAGTAAGATGTCAGCCCAGCATCCCCAACACCTTTAGGGAAGAAAATGCAGATGCCGGCGCATCTAGTCCAAGTTCCCTGTGAACAGCAGCGAGCACTCCATCCAAGTGATGGTGTGCTCCTCTCACAGCTGACGAAGTGGCCCAGGGTGGGCATGCCTCTGACAGCCTGACAAACAGCAGGACCCCTCCCTGTGTGTCTCCTGGAAGGGCGCTTAATAGAGGGGTGTATTCTGTGCCCTTTGACCTCTGAGGCTTTATTTCTATGCCATAAACTTCAGAGAGTAGGAACATCCTGAAACACTGAGGTGACAGGAGTACACACAGGCGAGTCACCTGTTTCCCGGACGACCGCCCAGAGAGGGGCCTGGCCCGGCAGGCAGGCAGTATGGGCTCCCGCTATCCAGCTATGTGCCCTGCTGGGATCCAGGCCAGGCAGCTAACCTCAGACTGAGAGTTTTCTAGGAGCAGGTTAAGCCATCTGCCAAGGAAGAGCAAGCAGGCAGCAAGACCAGATCATACCTGTGAGTACCTACCATCTCACAAATCAAAGGCGACAGAAGACAGCCACTGGGCCTCAAAAACCTACTTATGAAACTGCAGGAACGAATCCCTTGGGGACGGTGGCTGCCTGGGTTTGAATCCCAGCATCACCACCAGCCAGTTGTGAAAAGTAGGTCTATGTGCCCCATACCTCTGAAATGGGTGCATCGACCTTGCCCTCCACCTGGGGGCTCGATGGGGAACACACACTCGGGAGCAGCTGTCTGCTGACAGATGGCGCGGAGCAGAGAAGCATGCAGGCGGGCAGCCGGGGTCCTGGGATGCGAGCAGGTTTGTGCTTCAAGGAGAAGGCCAGGCATGCTCCAGTACCAGGTCCACGGCTAATGAAGACGATGCTATTAGATGCTTGCGAGAGTTCCTGCTCTAACCAAAGCCCTGTCTCCTCCAGATACTCAGAGGAAGGAGGAAGGAGGGAGAAAGGGTTCCCAGATGAAGTCCAACAGCAGCGCCTAGGGTTCTCACGGCACGTGGTCTTTGGCTAAGCCTTGAGATCTTGGCTCCCCCACTGACTAAGCCCTGCACTAACAAGCTGTCTACAAGGAGCTGGCTCACTGACCATGCGGCCTTGGCCCTTCTCTCTCTTCTCCCACCTGCTCTGCTCCCTGGCGAAGGGGGTGCTTCCATCCCTCTCCACCTTCTCATTCCCTCTGAGCACTGTCCTCACACTCAGCTTTCCCCACTGCCTCCTGCCTCCCAGGAAAGCCTCAGACCCTGCTGCGCAGGGTGAAAGTTTACCAAGCCTCAGCGAGAGCTTCCCTGAAGGGACCTTCCCGATTCTTGATGAGCCCGCGCTCGGCGTCCCCGTGCTGGGAGGAGTGCTGCCAGGTCACCTGCCGCTGGCCGAGCCTGAAAAGAGGATCTATTTCCTGTGGTGTTCAAGGTGGGGTTTTACCTTATTGATAGAAGAAGGAGGAGAAGGAGAGGCTGAAGAGGGTGGTGACTGGCTGAGACTTTGGACACAGCCAAGGTGAGCCCAAGCATCCACCTTAAAACAGAAGAAAAGAGCAGACACCAGCGTTTGACTAACAGAGTGAGTTCATGGCAGGGCTAACGCTCACGAGGCCACTCCAGCATGCCCTTCACACACACACACGCCGCATGCACATGCACCTCGCCCACGTGCTCCAGGTCCCGCTCCCGGCTGTCTGCTGCGCAACTGTCACGACACAAGTCACTGCAAGTTGGTGTGAGCAGCTCAACACAGGCCAGCGGGAAAAGACTCTTGGGATGAAGGGTAGCCAAGCCTTGGAACCTTGTGCTTTCAGAGCTACGAGGTGCTCCAAGGCCCCGGACACACGAGAGAATCCTGCCAAGGCCAACAAGGGCACCGGGCTGTCCACGGTGTGGCCTCACAAGCACAAACTCCCAGAGCAGGTGCCTGCTGGCTATGAGCCCACAAGTGACCGCAGAAGGTCAACACAGCCGTGCAACCCCTTGGTGACCAGGCTGTGGTCTCGATTGATGTCCAGGTCCCCACCGCCCAGTCGGGATGCCGTTGCTCTCAATGTCTGCACCCTGTGTTCCAGCTGAACACACACTGGGTTTCGAGAAGCATTCCTAGAAGAAGCAGACAGTCAACGTGGCTGGGAACTCATTTCCTGTCACTGCAGCTGCACGATTGACAGACTACCTGAGAGGGCTTTTGAACTAGTGGCCACAGAGGATAGACAGTGAGATCTCAGAGAAGGGGGCACGAGGACAAGGTGACAGCTGCCCGGTTTATGGTCTGCAGAGACTTTCCAGGCCCTCATCAGAGGAAGCTGCCCGGAGGAAGCGCAGGCAGCACACCGCAGTGGGCAGTGGGGCAGCGCGGCTCTTCGTGAGCTGGAGGTTCTCGTCTCCCCACCTCTCCAGCAACAGTGCACGGCCACTCTAAAGCAGCAGTGCTCCTCGCCGACACAGGGAACTGCTGAGCGTTGGCTGGGGTTTGCCATCTTGCTGGGGTTTGCCTTTTTCTTTTCCAAGTTCTTTAGCCTTGGACTAAGGTCTCAGGGGGAAGGGACTGCTTGGAGACGGTCCTCTCTGTTTGCCTCAGAGCTCCCACCCCTTCCCCGGCCCGACACAGCCCAGGTGGCCGGAGAGGAATCCAGCCCTGCTCATGCTGAGCGAGTCTGGGCGAATGATATCCCTCCTCTGCGTGTATGTCTCTCCATTTATTACTTTGTTAGCTTATTTTCTCCCTTTCCCGCCTCCTTGGAGGCCTGCTGGCACCGTGAGGTCCACAGCCGGAAACCACCAGCTGCTCCCCGGGAGGAAGACTGGGCTTTCCACTCCCGAGAAGAGTGCATATGGGACACCCACGGGACAGTTCGCTGGCGGGAGTGTGGTTTATTGGGGTCTCCCTCTGGCCTCCTACAAGCCAACCTCGGGGAAAGCGGAGCTGTGAAAAGCACCTTCCCACATCTGATGGCAGATTCCATAAATGCGCCGTGACCTCACCCCCCCTTCCACCCCCCCGGTTCCCCAGTGCAGTTGCCCGGTAGGCGAGCAGGGCCCAGAAGGACTAAGGCTCCTGCACAGACCATGGGAATGACAACTTGGTAAGAGAGACTGGCCGAAGCCAGGGAGATAGACAGCAGACATCAGATTTCCCATGACCACTTGGGGCAGCTTTCCAAGGGTGATCCAGCTTTGTGAGCTCATGAAACCAAGTGACACTTCATTCAAGTTGCTGCCCTTTGCTTACTACCAAGACAAGACCCAGGAGGGCAAAGGGAACAATAAAGCTCACATGATGCTGGAGAGTGGTCACAGCCACCACTGCCCACCAGGGTCCTTAGAGTGGACCCTAGGGTCCCAGACCAGTGCAGGCCATCTAGTGGGAAGTCTTCAGAGGAGAGGGGACTTAGCCCCGGGCCCATGAGCCCAGAGGAGAGGCTACCAGCATTCCATGGCCAAACTGTTAACTGTGTCATCCGGTCTAAGTACAACCTAACAAATATACCCTAACAACCATCTGGATGCTAAAATTACCACGACCCTCAGAAGAACACACAAATCTCTCTTGGAAGAAGTTCAGCTAGAACACTCCTTAAAAGCAAGGGCGGACGGCATAGGTGTCACCTCATGTACTGCGGACATGGGATCAGGAGAGAGGCAGTCTGTGAAGAAGGACATCATGCTGGGTGAGGCAGAGGGGCAGTGAGAAAACAGAAGACTCTGGGCCTGATGGCCGGACACAGAGGCTCCCGCACAGCAGCGGCAGGGAGAATGGCCCCGGACGGGAGTGCATGGGGCCTCGAGGAGTCAGCCCACGTCTCCTGCTCACAGGGAGAGGGGGAGGGGAAAGTAAGAAACCTGTTGGAAGAAAGTTTCAGGGCCAGACTCTTCAAGTAGTCCCTGCACAACAAAAATGATGGGAAGTTACTGTTTTGTGAAGATAGAGGGTAAAAAAATCCCCTCAAATTCCCCTGCACCACTGAGAAACCACCATCTTTACCTGCCATTTCTCACCAGCCATTTAACCAGGTGGCAACCACGGGAGGAAGTAGGACTAGACAGTGATCAAGAGGGGCTTCTGACACCCAAGATAATGGCAGTGTTTCTGACAAAGGTGTAACTCTCTTTCCCAAAAAAGACCCATGGGAGGTATGAGTCTCGTATGTAAAGAGTCTAACCCTTTCAACTCAAAAATAAGCGTAAAATGTCCTGCCTTGTTCATTGCAGTTCTTTCTTGGCACACACACTCCCCACCCCTAGACTTCAGGAGTCTGCAGAACTTGTATATTTTCCCAAACGCGGGGTGAGATCACAAGGACAGGCTGGACCCATCTGTGGCCCCAAACACCCACCCTTCTGGCTGAGCACTGATTACCAAAAAGGACAACTGATTCACATTCAGAGGCCACAGATGCCAATTCCAGGCTGTCTGCGGTCTTTCCCCACAGAAGGGAGCCCTGCCGTTCCCGTACCCTACGCACCCTTGTTCTGGCGTCTGGGCCATGGCTGCAGCTCTGGGTCCGTCCGCCCCAGTACGGGCCTTGCTCTCTTTTGCTGCCCTCTCTCTGCTTTACAGAGGATGACTCCTTCCCCAGGGACTGGCCTCTCTTCCAAAGTACATGAGATGATATCTTGCCACCTTTGTTAACCCTAAATCCTTGCTTCAAAACCCTAAAACCTACAGTAAAATAATTAATTTTGCCTTAGGATAAATGGATAATTCTTATATTCGTTTTAGGTTTCTTTCTTTAAAGGCTTCAAATCTAGACATTTTATGTCTAGAGCCAGAAGATGCTACAATAGTGGTTCTCAACCTATGGGTCATGACCCCCTGGGGAGGGTGGGGTAGAGCAACCTTTTCACAGGGGTTGCCCAATTCATAACAGTAGTAGCAAAATTACAATTATAAAGTAGCAATGAAAATAAATTTATGGCTGGGGGCCACCACATGAGGAACTGTATGAAAGGGTCACAGCATGAGGAAGGTGGAGGACCTCTGTGCTACAACAACAAGTGGCCATTCGCCTCCAGACCGACTCAGCCACGGGAGGGAGCGCCTGTGATGCGGCCTCTGGTGCCCACGCTGTCACAGGTCTTGGGGAAAACAACGCCGACTGGCTCTTGATCAGAGCAGCTTCCAGATGAAAAGACACTTTACTTCTTGTCATTTGTTTCCATTTGGACAAAGAGCAACAAACAGCCACCAGAGTCCTACACAGTAAGTCTCACTCCTGTGTATTTTGAAAGGCTCCATGATGGACAAAGTGTTGCAGATGGTAAAGGCTGGGGCTACGGCTATCAAAAGAGATAGTGACTGGGGTCTTAAAGGCTTGAAGGTAAACAAGCGACCATCTAGCTCAGAAGCAACAAAGCCCACATGGAAGAACACACCAGCCTGTGTGATAGCCTGGTCCCGAAGGGATCAGTTATCAGGCATCAAAGAACAAAAAATCATATCACTGGGTGCACACCTCCACGATACGATTGCCGAAGACAAACGGGTGCATAAGCAAATGTGGCGAAGAAAGCTGATGGTGCCCGGCTATCGAAAGAGATAGTGTCTGGGGTCTTAAAGGCTTGAAGGTGAGCAAGCGGCCATCTAGCTCAGAAGCAATAAAGTCCACATGGAAGAAGCACAGCAGCCAGTGTGATCACGAGGTGCCAAAGGGACCAGGCATCATGCAAAAAAAAAAAAAGTATATATATATATATGCGTGTGTGTATGTATGTATATATGTGTATGTGTGTGTGTGTGTATACCATAGTGAATGAAGGGGGAAGTGCAGAGTGGAGACCCGAGGCCCAAATGTCGACCACTGGAGATCCCCTCATAGAGGGGTTTAGGAGAGGAGATGGGTCAGTCAGGGTGCGATATAGTACCGATGAAGAACACAGCTTTCCCCCAGATCCTGGAAGCTTCCTCCCCCCAACTACCATGATCCGAATTCTACCTTGCAGGACTGGATAGGGCAGAGGTTGTACACTGGTGCATATGGGAGCTGGAGGCACAGGGAATCCAGGGTGGACGATATCTTCAGGACCAGGGGTGTGAGAGGCAATGCTGGGAGAGTGGAGGGTGAGTGGGTTGGAAAGGGGGAACTGATTATAAGGATCCACATGTGACCTCCTCCCTGGGAGATGGACGGCAGAGAAGGGGGGGAGGGAGACTCCGGATAGGGCAAGATATGACAAAATAACAATCTATAAATTATCAAGGGCTCATGAGGGAGGGGGGAGCGGGGAGGGAGGGGGAAAAAAGAGGACCTGATGCAGAGGGCTTAAGTGGAGAGCAAATGCTTTCAGAGTGATTAGGGCAAAGAATGTACGTATGGGCTTTATACAATTGATGTATGTATATGTGGATTGTGATAAGAGTTGTATGAGCCCCTAATAAAGTGTAAAAAAAAGAAATGAAAAAAATACTTAAAATATATAGTTACCAAGTTAGAGGGAAAAAAGAAAAAAAGACTGGGGCTAAACCAGGCCTAAGAAGCTGGGATCGGCGGCCTTGTGCACTTTGGAAGGCGAAATCAAACCAAAAACCAAACTCACTGCCAATGAGTGGATTCTCACTCGTTGTAGCTGTATACAACTTTCCTTCAAAAGTTTTGTCGCCGAGTAAAAAGGAAACCTATGCCTGCTGCCTGGAGCCTAGCATGTGTCAGGCCCAGGCTGGGCCACCCTGCAGAGTCAGAGAAACAGACCTCAGGTTGGAGAAGTCTTTGGACCAATGTTGCAATTGCTTCTTCCATTTTCCAACCACCTGGGGTCTGCTGGCTCACCTCCTAGGCTAATTGACAGCCTGCAGCCTTTTCTGTGCGTGACATGTAGACGCGGTGACACTCCCAGAAACTCTATAGGGCTGGAATAAGTCAGAAATGACTGGATAGCAATGAGTTTGGCTTTTGGTATCCTCATGCTGGCCTGTGTGAAACTTTCTCAGACCCCACATAGCAGCCCCCAGACGTCCGTTAAAACTACTTTTACTTGATTTAAATGCTCAAAATAATTAGTCATGCTGCCTATTTTCTGTTCAGTTCCGTTTCTGTCCATTCTTTCTTTTCCTTTAGAGGATTTGTTTATATATTTAATGTTAAAGTTCAATTTTTTCAAATAAAAAGTTGGTTAGCTTCTCTTCTAAATAACCTGGAAGAAAAAGATTGAGGCTTATGCAAATTAGTTTCTAATTTTACATTTACGAAGGGGCTTTAAAATGTCTGTGGCCAAATGGACTTAAAAGATACTGGAATTTTCCCACAGACTTTTGGAAACTCCTCGTGCATCTAGACGTCTACTTTACAGAGAGCTGTGTCAGCCCACCAGCTGAAGCCACATGGGAATTTTTGTCTTTTGTTTCTCTCACTTATCACAATCAACTCACTGCGCTGTTGTTAAGATGTTGCCTTGCATTTAATGCAGGTTCATTTCACTGACTTTGCAAACCTGGTTTTGTAAAACCCAGCGAATCTCACATCATCCAGTGACATTACTGTGGAGCCCTGGTGGGTCAACGGTTATGAGTTGGGTTGCTAACAGCAAGGTCAGCAGTTCAAAACTACTAGTAGCTCTGTAGGGGGAAGATGAGGCTTTCTATTCCTGTAAAAAGTTACAGTCTGAGAAACCCACAGAGGCAGTTCTATCCTGTCCTACAGGATTAAAAAAAGCATCCTGTAAGCACAAAATTCTATGTGATATGATTATTATATTTAAGATCATTTAAAACCATTCACGTAACTGAAGAATATCAAGAACTGCTCTGCTCCGAAGCCCGTTCATCTCTACAGAGGCAGGTGAGTCATAAGACTGGGCCCCACCTCCTCAATCTTAGATTGCGTGCCTCTCCAGCCGCTCAGTGTTCCTCTCCAAACCGACTCACGTTAAGCAATAACTGAACTGAGTTCACTGAAGCTAGAAATTTCATACTCTTAAGATGAATCAAAAAGGTAAAAGTGTATTCTCCTCTAATAACCCCATGTTCCCAAGTTCTCCTGAAGCGAGATCACAGCAGCAAGTACAGATTGCCCACAGTCTGCGAGTCACTGTTGACCTGGGAGGTGAGGGGACTGCAGCTCTGAGTGTTAGATAATGCACCCAAGGCAGAGAGCACGCCTCCCTGTCCTAACGACAGCTCAGCACTAGGACCCCCGCCCTCCCCTGGAGGGGTGATTCACCACCCCAAGTGGGGGTTCTGGGCATGCCAAAATTTGAGAAGCAATGCTGGATGAAGACCTGCCTCTTCTCAACATAGAAAGCAGGCTTCAGGCAGCAGTGTTAGCTGGTGCGTGTTCTAGGTTAATATCTAACAGAGTACCACACGAGGTCTGAGCAGGTCCTTGGCTTGTGCCTTTGGAGGAGGATGTGAGCTATACGGCTCCACGGGCATTCACATGAGCCCTGCAAGGCTGGCCCCGCCAGCGCCACCGAGAGGGACATACCTGGGTGTTACTGTTGGCAGCGGACGAATTGGCTTGTGCTGCATTTGTGGACAGGGAATCAAAGAAGGCCTGGTCAGCCACGGAATTTCCACAGGAAAACGGATCTTTCCCTTCAGTGGGTAACATCTGAATATGAAAGAAGGCACAGTGTCTGCATTCATTAGGCCTCGTCTGACTCCCGAGTCTCTGAGGGTAAGCCACAGCTATTAAGGGTTTGTATCCTTAAAGGATAAGCATCCCTCAAAAGCAGCAGTTCTCAACCTTCCTCATACTGCAACTCTTTAGTACAGTTCCTCATGTGGTGGTGACACCCCACCACAAAATTATTTTCTTTGCTATTTCATCACTGTAATCTTGCTAGTTATGAATTGGGCCACCCCTGTGAAAGGGCTGTTCAACCCCCAAAGGGGTCGCGACCCACAGGTTGAGAACCACTGCCACAAAGCATCATTACCACTGGCCCCTACAACTGGCACACAGATCTCATGCCAGGAGCAAACGAGCCCCTCGGGTTCCTCCATCTGTCCACGCTGAGGAGACTGAGCACATGGCACACAGTAACTCAGGGGGTGGCGTTGGGGTCTGGGGCCTTCGGATGCCATAAGACACTGTGTGATGGCACACATTTCCCAGAAGGCCTCCAGATCTCATCAGGTCCCTCTAGAGGTCAAGACTCCCCATCCTTCTCTCTCAGCAGACACAGGCCGTCCCTGTCCGCAGTGGCGTCTGAGTAACACCCTCTCCCAGGGCATTTTCTCTCCCAGGGAAGGAGCCACAGGCCTGTGTTCTGGGTTCTTGTCTGTCCCATTGAGACAGAGGCCAGCACACCAGGACCTCGGACATCCTACAACCAGCCAGCAGGGGGTGCCATGAGGTCCGCCAGCTGAGTGGGCATGTGTGGGCATGCCCCCCCCCCCCGCCTCCCCCCCCCCGCCAGGCCTGCTCCAGCACCATGCCTGCAATAGTGTCCTCGACATCTACGCCTGTGAATGACCCAGGGGCATCTGAATAAACTCTGTGTGCGCGCCAGCGTGATCTCCTTTCTTGTCGTGCCTGGCCTCTACTTGGTCAAGGTGCCTCCATAATGGAGGCAGACCTGGGCGAGTGACAGCAGCTCACTAAGGTGTGGCCTGTCCATGGGGATGCAAGAGGGCACTGAGTAGCTGGCCCTGAATCAGCCCAGGTTGCAGAAAGTTGCTTTAGGGAATCAGCGATTCCACAGGAAGCAGGGCAGTGAGTGGCAGGAGAACACCCATGCATAAATCCAAGGAGAGCGGGCGGGCGGGCGTCTGTCTGTTTAGACTGGAAGGAGCTTCAAGGGTGCCCTTTGGAGCTTGGGTCCACAGATCATCCGCTCCAGGAAGCTTTCCAACACTCGATGGCACTGGTATTTATCACTTTCATGATGAAAATGGCTTATCTGTTTTTTCAAGGTTCCACTGTTCAGCCAATGACTCAAAAAGCTGGCTGATGGGTGCATGCGGGTTCCAGAGGACGGACGGGAGGGGGCTCTTACCTCGACGTAGTCTGTGGGAACAAGCCCTTGCTCTCCTTTGCTGTTTCTGCCTTCCAGCCATCCTCCGCCAACGTTCTGAAAGACACCACACGACACGTGAGAGCTGGACCTGTGGCACACAGCGTGCCTTGGGAATTGGGGCGATGCGAGAGCAACGAGCATTCAGCTTTTGATTAGCACACGTTCCTCTTAGCTGCAGAAAATGATCAACTGAAAACAGGAAAACGCAGACTTCGTGGGCCTATGAAGACAGCTGGCCCGAGAGCTCTGACAGTGGTTCTCAAGCTTCCTATGCTGAGCCCCTTTCCTCCAGCTCCTCATGGAGTGCTGAGCCCAACCAACGCATTACTCTCATTGCTACTTCATCACTGTCCTGTTGCTACTGTGAAGAACCGGGCGACCCCTGTGAAACGGTTGTTTGACCCCAGCAGGGTCGATACCCACAGGTTGAGAACCACTGCTCTAACAAGACAGCCACCCTTTTGTCATTTCTCCTCTGGAGCTCATTACCTAAGGGAAAGCCTCCAGCCTCCAGGTCCCTTTGGCCCAGCGTGAGGCTGACACAGAGTAGCGTGCCTGGGTCTCCTGCCCTCAGGACTCTGCCCACTTCAGGGAGCTCCCTGGAGCCCTTGGCTCTCAGGCAGGTGGACTGCTAGAGGATGAGGGGCACATGGCCCAGCTCCCTCCACCCCAGCTAAAGTCAGCCAACCCCCAGGATGCCTGCCAGACACGACACCCTTCAGGCACCAATGGCTGCCAGATGTTAGCAGGGACACCCACGGCCTTGGTTGCCAGAGCAGAAACGTGCGGTCACTCCCTGAACTCACAGAGGAGCTCTGGGCCCGTTGGGCAGTGAACGCTGCCTGACCCCACACTCCTGGGTGCCTCTGGGGCGATACCAGTAAACTCAGGGGTAAAGAACTTTCTACCACACATTCCCCCTGTCCAGCCCATTCGCTCAGCCCAAACAGCCTCTCTTCCATTTCTAAACCACGCCCTTGGTTGAGTAATTAGTGGAATCTGATGACTACATTCTTTAAAAGAGCCTTTACAGCCACAACTGTCAAATGTTGATCTTAAAAATAATAACTTGAAGACATTTATCATTAAACTTGGGTGCAGGGGATTCCATCCAAAGTATTACCTAGGATCTATTAAAATCATGAAATTTAAAATAAGTTCTCATGAGAAAATTTAAATAAGAATTTTTTTCTCTTTCCGATGATTAAAAGTGTAACTTATATACTTACCTGTAGCTATATCAAAAGCAAACCCCCTATTGTCAAGTGAATCTGGCACTGCAAGAGCAGAGGAGAACTGCTCTGGGGGCTTCTGGCAGTTTTCATGGAAGCATCCAGCCCCATCTTTCTCCCCTGGAGCAGCTGAGGGCTCGCTCATTGGTAGCTGAGTGCTAAATCACTCCACCACCAGGGCTCCAGAATGGCCAAGGGTTGATACTGCCTGACCCTGGACAATGGGGACAAAGGTGCTCCTTAATCTACTGTCGTCATCATTTTATAGGAAAGCATGTATTTGCCACCTTTCTCTCTCTCTCTCTCTCTCTCTCACACACACACACACACACACACACACACACACACAGACACACACACACACACACACACACTGCACAGTGGGGAGGGGAAAGAAGGGGAGTGAAGAGGGGAGGGTCCCCAGATGAGCTGGAAGGCCGGCACAGGCAGGTCCTAGGGGCCCAGGTGGGAGAGGCATCTGTGGAAGCCTCAGCTCTTTCTGGAGGATACCATCTCAGACAAGGAAAAACCATTTTGGTTGTTTTTTTTCGGGGGTGGGGGTGGGGGGAGGAGAGAGAGAGAGAGATGTGGTTGGGTGGTAAATGGAAGATCTAATGCCACTGGGTAAGGGGATGGGGGAGATGGACACACAATGGCCCACAGTGTGTGTGTGTGTGTGTGTGTGTCAAGGGAAACAACAAGACCAAGTGAGGGGCACAAAACCCCATACTCTGTATGCCTGCCTGTCAATCAGCTTGGTCTGCAGGGGATGGAGGGGAGGGGGGCATGAGAACCCACACTGTGTGAGTGTGTGCCTGTCCTGACAGCCTACAGGCAGAGCGGGCCACGAGCACCGTACTGTCTACCTGTCTGCCAGGACAGCCTGCTTGGTCTCCAGGGCAAGAGCTGGGCTGGAGGAGTGTGGTACTGGGGGAGGGGGGGGCAGTGACAAAGAGGAAGGCCCTCAGGAGAGGGATTGATTGACACCGTGGCTGCCACCATGGGCTCACACCTAAGGACAGCTGGGAGCATGGGGTAGGCCAGAAGCGGGTCTTTCTGTGGTGGATAAGGTTGACATGGGACGGGACCGACGGCACTGACCACCACCACCGCATCGGAAACCTTCAGGAGGAAAGCAGGCTGTAGACGACTCTGGGAAGTAAGGTGCATGGGGGGTGGGGCAGAGTCGCCTGTTGCTGCAGTACAGCATGCAATGTTCCAGTGACGAACAAAGGGGAGGGCCACAAGAGACAGCATGGCAACATGCACAAGGCCTGAGGGATCCCCAAGGGGGCCCTGGCCAGAGAGAAGGGCCATCAAAGGCACGGTGCAGGCAGGCAGTATCACCAATGGTCTGAAAGCCAGCTCTCTGTGCCTCCCAGTGCTCCTCTCCCACTTACAAAAGCCTGGCTGGGGGGGGGGGGGGAGAATAAGGGGACGCATCTGCTTAATGCTCCCATTTCTGGGGGCTCACCTTACTTACACTCGTGCCCCGATTTTCACCCTCTTACGTGATACATAAGGGGAGAAATGAAAACAGACCTTGGGCTTAGATAACCTACAGATAACTATTACACTTGTCTCCGAGTTTCCTGGTAACAAAGACTGGGAAAGAGAAACAAAGAAATTCAAAAGTCTCAGAAGACGTTGTGTCATGAAAGGATATTTGCCAACACTCCCAGGAAAAGATCACCCGGTGCTTATCAGTGGGGATGGGACACAGAGCGGACATGAGCAGGGAGACATCCACATATACGGATATGGGCGAGCACCTGTGTAGACACACACACACACAAAGCCTACGCTTTGAGGGAGTGCCTGGGGGTGTGGCTACACACACACACACACACACACACGGTGACACGCATGCGTAAAAAGGCAAAAAGTGCTACAGGAAGGGGCTTCAAAAAGTTCATGGAAAGATTCCTTTATCTTTTCCTTCGATTTTTCTACAAACTTTTTGAAAGTCCCCTCATACACACACAGTCACTTCTCATTAGAACAAAGCTGCCACAAGAACTTGGAATTCAGCCAAGAGCACTTCAGTGGAAGATTAGCAGAGTACTCAGATCATGCAGCCTCCCAGGGCTCTAATCTGACGGAGGGACAGCTCGGAGACACAGTGGCCCCACTAAGCGCAGCCAATCGGCACCTGGGCTCATTTCCGAGGAGATGTAGGGTAGGGCTCTGCTCCCTAACAACGGTAAGAACTACATTTACAAAGTAATAAAGAAAAAGGTATAAGAAACATTGGAAAGTTATAAGCAGTTCAATTATATGCTCAGTGATCTTTAGGAAGGGGGCCCTAGTGGTGCGGTAGTTTAAGCGCTGAGTTGCTGAGAGGTTGGTGGTTCTCACCCAGCTGCAGCTTTCTGAGAGAAAGCTGAAACTGGCCCATCAAGATGTGCAGCTTGGACACCCTTGGACACCCGGTGGAGCTACGGGGCCACGCTGTGGGAAAGCGTTGCGTCAAGAGCAGTGGGTTTGGTTTGCTGATCTTTAGGAAACTTTATTCTTCTCTGGGTTTTTATCATCCGTGTCTTACTCCACCAGCAACACTGCGAAACAGCTCTACAGGCAGACACATTCCTGTGGGGGGTGCGGGCAACTTCTTGTCAAAGTCAAAGCCCGAGGACGCACCCACAGGTGCCCAGTGACGAAAGCATGCCTGTGCCCATACCGGATTCGTTATGGTGATGATCTCCCCCTCGTTAACCGTCAGCTCGTTATTTCCAGGTTCAGCTGCAAAATCATACATAACCCGGGCCTGCGGGAAAGAGAGAAGACCGAAAGTTACAAACGGAAACTAGCAGTGCAAACAAAACACACTCCCCAGGGCCATGTGCATGTGTGCTGGTCTGAAGAACTCCTCTGGGGAGAATGGGAGCCATGTGACCAAGATGATTCATCAGCTCCCAGAGGGAAGAGGAGCAATAGGCCCCCCACCGCTGTCGGTCCTACAAATACAAAAACACCCATTCTCTAAAAGGGGGTGGGGGTGTGAGGGGCAGCAGCAGCGTGGCCTTCCTGACAGAAGCGACAGAAGTGTGTTGTGTGGGTGCTGCTGAGCCAGGTCCCACTCACAGCAACCCTGTGTATGACAGCGGAACACTGTCATGCCCGGCACAACTGCTCTGATGTGCTATCGATCTTGTTGAGGGCCTTGCTCTTTTTCATGGGGAGACTGCGTCTCACATACTTTGGACATGTGGCCAGAAGAATCCAGTCCCTGGAGAAAGACCTGACGCTCGGGGAAGTAGAGGGGCAGCGGAAAAAGAGGAAGGACCCCAAGGATGTGGAATGACACAGTGGCTGCAACAATGCCCATTGGGCACAGGAACAACTGTGAGGGTGGGGAAAGACCGGGCAGTGTTTTGTTCTGTTGTCACAGGGTTGTTGCTTTGGGTCGGAACCAACTTGATGGCTCCTAACACCACCACCTTTTTTTTTTTTTTAAACTAAGCATGATGTCCTTCTACAGGGACTGATCTCTTCTGACATGTCCAGAGTGCATGAGATGAAGTCTTGCTATCCTTGCCTCCGACTTCTGCCAAGACAGATCAGTTGTCCCTTTTGGCAGTCCATGGCATAGTCCCTGATATAGTTTTCAGCATCACAGTGACACATAAGCCAGCACAGTACGACAAACCGGCAGACAGTGGTGGAAGTAGAAATAGAAATATACAGTCTATTCTGAAAACATGTTCAGTGGTTTGTACACACACACAAGAAGATACTTATCCCTTCAGGTCAATCCTGCTAGAAGAACTCTCATCAACTCCTTACTCCTTAAGGCCTTAGGATAAACTGCCCTCAGCCTCAGATCAATTTTGATAATACCATGTAAACACAGACACATAAGGTTTGGATAGCAATGCATACTTTGTGTCAGTAAGTTACCAAAACAGCTGTGATTTTCAAATATTTTCCTTGAAGCACTGTCATGAATAGAATTGTGTGTGCCCCCTTCCCCCCCAATGTTTCACCTTGATTGGACCTGGTTGGGCAGTTTATGTAATGTGCATTGCTGTGATCAGTCAATCAGTTGTAAGGGGATTACGCGTGTATCACAATACAACCGTGGGAATGAGGGGAGTTTCCCTAAGGTGTGGCCTGTATCACCTGTTATCTTACAAGAGATAAACAGAGAGAAGGCATGTAACTATCTGAGTGCATCCTTGTGCTGAGAACCTCCTAGACCCAGGTGAAGGTTGATACCAAGCCACACGGAGACCTCCAAGGGCTTACAGGTCCAAAGATGCTAACCTTCCCCCAGACACAGTGTTCCTCCAGAGCTCAGCCTGGTTCTAACTTCTTGCCTCCTAAACTGCGAGAGAATGTATGTGTTTGTTAAAGTCACCCACTTGTGGTACAGCAGCAGCCCGAGATACCCAAAACAGACATTAACCCAGAAAAGTGGGTTCTATGGAACATTTCCATGTGTATGTAACACATATATGTAATATTTTATAATGTTTAATAAGCATATAATAGTATGTATGATTGGGGGCTTCAAATTTTGTGGGAAAACTCCATTATCTTTTCATTCCATTTCCCAGGAACTTCTGAAAGCCCCTTTGTATGTCGTATAAAGTAGCCCTGGGGGTGTTGTAGATTATGCACTGGGCTGCTAACCACATGGTAGCTCTGTGGGCCAAAGACAAGACTTTCTGCTTCTGTAAAGATGGGCAGTTCTACTTTGTGCTAGGGCAGTGGATCTCCACCTTCCTCATGCCGTGACCCTTTCATACAGTTCCTCATGTGGTGGGGACCACCCCCCCAACCATACAATTGCTTTCGTTCCTACTTCATAATGGTAATTTTGCTATTGTATGAATTGGGCGACCTCTGTGAAAGGTTCGTTTGACCCCACCCCCCCAAAGGGGTTGTGACACCCAGGTTGAGAACCGATGTTCTTGAGGGTACCTAAGTCAGCATTGACTTAATAGCAACAAGGTTATTTTTTGGGGGAGGGGGGATAGAATTTATTTCATTCCAAATTCCTAATACTTGTCTTTCACGGCTTGTCTTCTAGAAGCCGACCCTATAAACTGACGAGCCGGGTTACATGGTTTGCTTTAAATGCCCTGCTTGCCCTAGAAGTCACATGTAAGGAGGAAAAGGGAGCAGCAGTCACCGAACAAATATTGACTGAACACCCACCAGGTGGCGGGGCGGGGCTGGCCTCCACACTCCCTGGTGATGCACAACCTGCCTTTCAGAAGAGTTCAGGGTCCAGACCCGCTCACCGCCCTGTGCTCACTGAACCTGAAACGCACCCGCACCAGAGGATGGACTGCGGGGAGGATGTGAGACAAGGCCAGCAGCACACTGGGACCTGTAGGTTCCAGACAGTGGGTGGGCAGTGTTCAATGCGAAACGCTCCAACTTGTGTACATGCTGGACATTTTGCATAATAAAATGGGGGGGGAGAGACAAAGGGCAGTCCATTTTAATAGTGTGAATGTATTACCTGCTCAAAAACTAAAATGACACTTCCGCCCGTCCGCCTAAAACCACGCCTGCGCGCTGCGTCCCTTCCTCTCTGGCTCGGGACTAGTTTGCGGCAAGATGGCCAAACGCATCAAGAAGGTCAGGATCGTGGGCAAATATGGGACCCGTTACGGCACCTCCCTCAGGAAAATGGTGAAGAAAATTGAAATCAGCCAACATGCCAAGTACACTTGCTCCTTCTGCGGCAAAACCAAGATGAAGAGACGCGCCGTGGGCATCTGGCACTGCGGTTCCTGCATGAAGACGGTTGCCGGTGGAGCCTGGACCTACAATACCACCTCTGCTGTCACAGTAAAGTCTGCCATCAGAAGACTGAACGAATTGAAAGACCAGTAGAAGCTCCACTATCTGAAACCTCTCTGGCCTGTAATAAATGGGTTAATTTATGTAAAAAAAAAACAAAAAACTAAAATGAGGGGAGGGATAGACATGATTTATAAATGCAGAAGATTCAATATCTAGGAAAAATTAACCTGTAATGAAGTTTTTCCTGTCTGAGAGGAAAAAACCCTAATCGTTTGCAAAAATAGTGACAACACCCTCCCCTTCCTGTCCGCATGCACTTGTCACTGCTCCACCTGGCAGTGCAGGTCATTCCCACTGCTTGCCTCTGGGCTTGTCCGGGTGTAGGCTCAGGAGAACATGCAGGCTTGACCTCAGGTCTCGCCCTTTCTCGCTACTAGGAACACCTCTGCTGCCCTGGGACTAAGCCTGAGTGTGCCTCTGGTGGGGAGAGACCTCTGAAAGAGACCCCAGGCATTTGGGCCCTATTAGGTGAGGACCCAAACCGGAGTTGCTATGGGTAGAACTGTGTCCCCTACAAAGATACATTGAAGTCCTAACCCCTGGCACCGGTGAACTTGACCTTGTTTGGAACTTGAGAGTGAAGATGTTATCAGTGAGCCTGAGGTCATGCTGGGGTGGAGTGGGACCTGAACCAATCGGGTTGGCGTTTTAAAAAACAAAGTGGAGAGACACCAACAGACAGAGCAGAGAAAGGACAGCCAAGTGAAGACATGTCCAATGCCGTGGACAATGGGGGGCTGTCAGAAACTGGGGGAGACGGCCAGACCTCCCCTTCAGCCTGGCCTCTAGAATGATGAGAGGCTGAAGCCCTGTTCTCTCAGCCATGCAACGTCACCATGGCAGTCCTGCAGCATGGCAGCCTCTACGGGACCACAAGGTCCACCACAGCCGGCCCTCAGAATCCCAAGAAGTATCGAAGGGTTGTTGTTTAAAGTCATTCAGTTTTGGAGTAGCTTGCCTGGTAGCAACTTTCTTTTGTAGGCAAAGAACCCCCCACATTTCTAAGTAAGAAGCTCTACTACCATCAAAGAGCGCTGGCAGTGCAGTGTCCAGATTTCGGCTGCTAACCAAAGCGCTGGTTAGTTCAGATGCTCCACGGGAGAGACGTGGGCCTCCGCTTCGGTGAAGATTACAGCCTGGGCACCCTGTGGGGACTCAACCGTCTACAGGGTCTCATGAGTGGGAGCCAACTACATGGCGTGAGTGGGGAACAGCCAGTCGCTCTTTACTCTTTGTTAATGCTATTAAAATTGCAAAAGGTTCCACCCCGACCCCAAAACAGAACAAACTTATCCTAAAATTCATTTGGGCAAATAAACAAGACTTGCTGGGGGGTTTTGTTTTGTTTTCACAAAGAACAGAACCAAGAAAAATTAGAAATAGTAGCAAGTTCATCACAACCAGTCCTGGAGACATGTTGAAATACATGTAGCAGTATTACACAGGTGATATTCTGTTGTGTTGGCATATGCCACAGTCGTCTGGATGGCACGGTGTTAGTATAACTGAGCAGCTCTCTGCGAAAAGGGTAGTACCACATTTCAATCCTCCCACCAAAACGAATTCCAAAATGGATCAAAAATGTACATTAAAGCAAGGGTGGGGGTGCAAACTGCCTATTAAATGCCATCAGAGTGATCCCCAAAACCATTTTTCACTAAAAAGAACCAGATTTCCTCGGGGAACTGGCTGACTCCAGATTTCAGGGAAAACCAAACCAAAACTCAACGCACACATTACACGTGGAAGGTATTTTCCTATCAGACGCGCTGTCCACGCCAGCTGGAGTTGTGTCAGCAGACTCAAGAGCTAGCTTGAAGAGGAGCTCGCCACCCAAACACGGACCTGGGCATCAATAAGAACGAATGACCGAGATGGAGGAAACGTCAACACTGCTTAAATCCATGGGTCACCATGAGTGATCAAGTCTAGCTGGCCACCATTATCGGCTACTAGGGAAGCCAATTCATTTTGCAAATTGGTAAACGGGGTTAAAAAGAAAGAAAAATCAAGTACTTATTCTGCCTTGGGTTTCCAAGTTGTACCACTCATCAGCTGATTATTACGGAAGGCACTTTTCTTCTTAGAGCTATTCCATATGGTAAGTAGAGTCAGACCATCAGTTTTCAATCCCTAATGACTGAATGCACCTCAGTACCAGTGAATTATTAGGCTCCTGAGAGAACACACCACTGATCACAGGCTTGAAAAAGGAGAATCTGAATCTTAGAGCCACTCTAGATTCGACTAGCAATGGCAGGAAGCACAGACGAATGGATGACGCTGAGCGGTGAGAATGCAGTAAGGAAACGTGGACCCTAGAACCTAGAGTGAGAGGGAAACCGACAGGCATCTGCATGAGGCCACCCAAGTGGTGAGCCCCTACCCATGCCTTTTCAACGCAAAGTTTGTGAATTAAAATCAGGGTTTACAATTCCTATGATTCAACAGCTCAACCTCTCATCACCCTTCACAGCGATACTGAATTCCACCCACTGTCTGTCCCCTTTTCCACCTTAGTCTATACCTGTCAACCTTCCAGTCTACTGCTTCATCTTGCCCTCCCTCCCTTGGGAGCCCCCAGACTCTGGTTCCTTTGGTCTGTGGGTCTCTGTCTTGGTTCTTATCCTTAGAGTAATGGTCGCATATGATATTTGTCCTTTTGTGATAGACTGAATTCACCGGGCATCATGTTCTCCTGGTCTATCCATGGCACGAGGGGCTTCATGGCTTCATGATATCTTGGGATTACTGACCTTTCAGTTAGCAGCCCAACACATACCCCCACTGTGCCAACAGGGCTCAGTTGATATTTATATGACAAGCTATTTTTCCAATAAAAGCAAAAAATATTGGTGTCATTTTACCGGCTCATAATTCCAGTGATGAGAGTGAAGAATAGACATCTAATTTAATTGAAATATAGTCTGATATAGAACACTTGCCATCCTCATTAACCAGAAAGCCGCCAAACAGTAAATTCAAGTTCAGTAGTATCTACGATTGTCGTGGAGAAACTGGAGGTCAACACGATGAGATTGCTACCTAACTTTGAGAGGACAGAGTGAAAGAACTTAACAATCAAGCAATGTTGACATTGAATTAACTCAAACTGACACCCTAATTAGTTCTGATGATTGTGGTTTTATGGGATTTGTGAGATCCAGATTGTACATCGTTGAAGTGAAATAAAGTGAATGGTGCCCTGACTACACTTTACTTCCTTCAACAGAATTAGCCTGAGTCCTCTGACAGTGTCCTGGTCAAACACAACCGCTACCAGCAGCGACTATGGGCCGAGATGTAAAGAAACCAACATGCGCTGCCAGATCGTCAGGGAAAAAACATGCCAAGAGAAGACAGATAGTGAACCTGGCATTTGAGCGTGAGTCTTCAATTTCATTCAGTAAATACTATTGCACTCCTACTATGTGTCAGGCCCTACTGTGTGCACGTGTGTATCATGAATTGGAAATAAGAGAAAAGGTGTTATGCGGTGCGGTCACCAAGCACTCCAAGCTGATGTGATGAAGTCAGCATGGAAAAGCCACTGCTTACACTGAGGACCAGCGCCAAGTGTTTGCTCTGGGGCACTCTTGGGAGTTACGGGTAAGCAAGTGAACCTGACCCAAACTTAAAAAGAGGGATGAGAAAAACAAACAAGAAAAGAGAGGCGGCGACAAGCCCTCTCTCAGCAAGCCGCAAAGACACTTGATCCTACTCATTTACACTTGCTGGGACTCCGACTTCCAACGTCTCCACTCTCCTTCCCATTAGCACCTACACCACTCACAGCCGTCACGGCTTTAAAAGTTTAACTAGCCTCCCTCAGCCCGCATCTTCCTTTTCCCGTGAAGACATTTAGAGCTTCCAGAAATGCTGTCCACCCTCCCGAGGCTGACTATTGATTCCCTTTTAGCTTGGCGACGCGGCTATCCGGGCAACAACAAAGAGACGGTCCTCAAAGAGACGGGCTGACACCGCAGCTGCAGCAGTGGGCTCAGAAAGAAGAACAATTGTGAGGAGGGCACAGGACTGGGCGATGTCTCGTTTGTTGTTCATAAGGTCTCGGAGCGGAAACTTGCTTGATGGCACCTCACAACAGCAAACAGCATCGCCCACTCCCAGGCACTGCCGGAGGAGGGCAGACGGTGCATTTGGAACGCGGTGTCTACCTTCCCCTAGACAGCCTGCTGTCTGTCTGCACTGGTCAGAATTTCCATAACACAGGTCTGTCATAAACGGGTGGGGACATTAGTAGGTCTTTGTCTCCTAGGGTTGCCATACAAAATGCCACAGACAGGTGCTTTAATTACAGCATGTTGTGTGTCACACCCAAGGCTGGGTCCCTGGGCCACGGTGCTCCCCCAGGCTAGGGGCTGCTGGCATACCTTGGGGTCCCTTTGCTGGTGTGGATCTATCTTCAAACGGAGTCCTAGACTTGGCTGCTTCTCCTTGCCCCTCCTTTATAACACACCACTCCAGGATGGCCTGGCTTAACTGATGACATCTACACACTCTCTTTTCCAGCAAGGTCATATTCCATGGACAGTAGGTTGGACTGACGTGGCCAATAAATACACAGGGTCATCCTGGCTTGTGGCAGGTGGTGCTGAATCAGGTGATTGGGAGATATGACAGTGTAACTGGGTGGGTAGAGGGGGCAGTTACTTTAAACCAGGAGGCTAAAGAAGGGTCACTATCGAAGGGATCTGAGTTGGACATGAGGCAAGGACAGCAAGTGCGAAGGCCCAGAGAAGGTGGTGCTAAGTGACAGGGAACTTCTGCGTCAACTTGGCTACAACAGGGAAAGATACGAGCCCTAGAGGGCTTCCAAGACTGTAACTCTTGGGAATAGAAGGCCTTGTCTTTTCTCCTGCGTAGTGGCTAATTTGTTTCGAACTGCTGATCTTCTAGTTAGCAGTCCAGTGCATAACCCACTATGCTGTTAGGGCTCCTTACAAGGTGATCTAATGTAACGCAATCGACCCTTGAATAGGGAGTTTCCCCATGCGATCCTGCCTCCAGAAGAGGGCAGAGAGGGTTTCGACGAGAGCTCTCACTCTCTCTTTGCTCTGAAGCTGAGTCTCCAGACCCATGAAACCTGGGACTCAGGCCTGAGGCATGGCCAGCCTGCTGCTGTCTTGTGAGGGGATGGAGAGGGAGAGAGAACGAGTTGAAAAGACAATGGCGAGGATGATACAGGACTGGGAAGTGTTTCATTCTGTTGTGCAAAGGTTGCTATGGGTAGGAACTGACTCAATAGCACTAAGATGTGTGCGTGCGTGTGTGCATGCACGTGCGCACGCACGCGCGCACACACACACACACACACACACACACACACAGCTCACAGGTTCCATTTCTTGAGAGAACCCTGACAAAGGCAGGTTCACATACGAAGTTTCAAATTTAACATCTTATCTTTAGCCTGGCCTTCTGACTGTTCCTGTGCAAATAAAGAAGAAATTGGAGAAGGAAAAACGAGGAGAGGACGTTATTTATAAAACCAGGGAAAACTAAAGTTTTCTCCCGCTATCCGACAGCAGAGCACGCCTACGAAACCTTTTGCAACCCCAAATGGTGTGGAGTCCAACAAGCACCATGACTCTGTATGGGACAAGCAGTGATCACCCCAAAGTGTGTCAAATAACCTACAGACCCACACTCAACAACACCCACTGCCATCACATTGATCCTGACTCACAGAGACCCTGTACAGGGTACAGGGCTTCTGTGACTGTCGATCTAAACAGCTTTCTCCCGAGGAGGGCTGGTGGGTTTGAACTGCTGACCTCCTAGTTAGCAGCCCAACACCTGGCCCACTTTGCCAGCATCAAACCTCAGTGACCATTGACAGGTGGAGCTCTCGGAAGGGCTCTAAGCTTTTCATACTAAGGTGCTGAGAGCACAGTTCCCGGGGACCAAGCTTGGGGTGCCACCCTCCTTGCTGGGACGGGCACTGCTTCTCATGTCTCACTGCAAAACAAACCCTGAATGCCAGCTAGTTTTGCTTTTAGCCAACTTTCATAAACGTCAAAGGCTTCTTCACAGTTCTTTCCGGTAGCAAAAATGGGTGTGGAGAACAATCTTGTGCAACAGCAAAGTCAAGTAAAGCAAACTTTTGGGCAGTGGGGGGATACCAGTTTCCTGAGAAATAAACTTCATCGTTTGCCCAAATCCCAGCTCGGTGGGCAGGAAGGGGCCCGGAAGGAAAAATAGACTAGAAGTAGGGAGGAATGCGCTCACACTGCGGGAAAGATGGTTCATAGTACAAAACAAAGCACAGGTCAACTGCTGAATGGAAAACTAATCGGCTCTGTAAACTCTCATCCAAAGCACAATGAGAAAACATTCATTTTATTTTTCTGAGGGAAAGAAAAAAAATTCCTTTTCAGAATGAGAACTCATAAAATATATAAAATTCTGGCTATCAGTCACAGAGACTACCATTTGTCATGGTCATCCTTTGGTGAGTAATCAAACACCCTTGTGGGTAACTCTCCTGGTTGACATGCCAATACTCCATGTCCGCATGTGAATAAGGCAAACTGCCAAAACTCACCTCTCATAAAGCAGACAGGTCAAACTGATTTTTAATGGTGACTAGACCCTTTTACCTCCTCCTTGCCCGATTTCCTTATTTTTTGAATTTTCTGGGTCTACTCTACTGAACGAGCATGAGGAGCTCTGACAGAAATGGCTAGGTTGGCAGCTAACCAAAAGGTCAGCAGTTCAAATCCACTGGTGGCAATCTGCTCCTGTAGAGATTGCCAAACCCACTGCCATCAAGTCCGTTCCAATGAGCATGACCCTACAGTTTCTAAGGCTGTAGATCTTTACAGGAACAGACAGCCTAATCTTTCTCTGGGGAATTGGATTGGCTGGTAGATTTGAACTGACGACGTCACAGGTAGTAGTCCAAGGCTTATGCAAGATTCTAGCCTAGGAAAGCCTAGAGGGCAGGTTCTACTCTGTCACCTGGGGCCAAGATGGATACTACACATCAACATCAATCTGATTAATCTGAAAATACACTCAGTTACTCCATCCCACTGCACCCCAGTCTATTGCTTGCTCCCCTGGCTAGATGCCTTCAAGTGATTACAACTCACAGCCACCCTATGTACAACACAAGGAAACACTGCCCAGTTCTGGGCCACTGTCACAATGGTTGACAACTGTCGCTATGTTTGAGCCTTTTGTTGCAGCCACTGTGTCAATCCATCCTCTTGAGGGTTTCCTCCGACCCTCCACTTTCACGAGCATGATGTCCTTCTCCAGGGGCTGGTGTCTTCAGACACTTGCCTGAAAGACCAAGGCAAAGTCTCGCTCCCTCCTCACTTCTAAGAAGCATTCTGGCCATACTTCTTCCAAGGCTGATTTGCTTGTAGTCCTCTACTATATTTGTTGGTAGTCCTCTACTTCCATTGCTGTAGTCCTCTGCTATAAAAGGTAAGGATGTAAAATCCTTCGCAGTCTTCGTGGGGCAAGAGTAAACTCACTGCACAATCCTGGTCAACAGGACCGACGGGGAAGTCGGCTGGGGTGGCTAAGAAAGAGCTCTTCCTAATGAAAATGAGACACATCCACAGTGCTGGACTTGGTTGGACTGACTGACCATGTTGATAAATGACAAACGCTGTCTTCGGGTTAAAGATGAGCAAGTAAAACATACCCAAGTCCATCAGGAGATGCTGGGTGGTTACAACACCTGCGGGACGATCTGAAATCCTCAGTGCCCACTGAAAAGCTCAACTATCTCAGGTTTGCCATGACACCAGATACTGCCATTGAGTCGATTCTGAGTCAGGTTTCCAGGAGTCGGAATGATCTTACTCAGGACCCTCCTCCGTACCTTGGCCTTTTCCTATCACCTTGTCATAGAAATCTCACGCCAGCTGAGAACTGGTGAGCTTAGGGGCCAATGTAAAGAGAGGGAACCATGAAAATCCAGTCAAGCATAAAAAACACCAGGTGAGTGCCGCTCTCAGAAAGAGCGCAGGCAGGAGGGCACGGCCTGCCCACGGCATTTTACGTGAGCCTAAACATCAGCATCAAGAAGAAAGGCAATCCCCTGGAAAACCTTCTAGATCCAGAGGAATTCCAGAGACTGGGCAAGCAGATGCAGGAGCACTCTTCAGCAGGCCATCGTTACCAACAGCAGAAATGCAAAGGGCCAAACTCACGGGCATCAAGTCAACGCGGACTCGTAGCACCCGTACAACTCTCCCTGTGGGTTTCTGAGACTGTAACTCCTTACTGGAGAAGACAGCCTTGGTGGTTTCAAACTCCCAACCCTGTGGCTAGCAGCCCAATGTGTAACCACTCTGGCACCGGTGCTCCTTAGGCAACCAGCCACAAATCCCAGGAACACAACTCAGTATTGAGTTCCCCACAGTCTACTTCGGACAGGCTCCTGTGGTGTGACGCTGGACAAACACTCGAAGACTGAAAGAGAAATGGAAGGTGGAAACCCACCCAGAGGCGCCTGGGAAGACAAGCTGGAGGTCTGCTTGTCCTGCACCCATGGGGTCACCAGGAGTCAGAAACAAAAGCAACAAACAGCAGCAACGTTTGGGACTTAGCGTCAAGAAAGATCCAAAGCCAGGAAAGGCCAGCGTGTGTGGCAGTGGGCCAACAAAAACCAGGGATGGCTTCAATGAGCATGAGTGACAGAGTGCAAGGTGCACGCCTGAGCCACGTTTCGTTCAGTGACCCATGCGGTCGCCGTGAGTCAGACCCAATGCAATGGCAGACAACAGCAGCAACAGCTTGTCTTCCTGCACCCCCATCACCCAGTTACCAGCCTTGCGGAAGCCCTCCCCGCTGGGTAGCCTATAGGTGTTGAATTCTCGGACCTACCAGGCTGCTCTCTAACCAATCCCGAAAGCCAAACTTACTGCCTTCGAGTCCATTCTGATGCAGAGCGATCTAACTGCTCCTGGGGGGTTATGAGACTTCAAACCTTCACAGGAATCAAAAGTCTCATCTTTCTCCTACAGAGCACCTGGGAGATTCGAACTGCTGATGTGCTAGTTAGCAACTCAATGTATCCTGAGGGCACAAGCCGTTCTAATCCTACCAACAAGCTAAATGGCATGCTTATGGTCTCAAACGTGCCTCCCCACTTATTTGTTGCAATTATGCACCTAAATTACTACCTAAATTGGTGAAATATGAGTACTCAAAAAAAGAAGTAATTATTTCTAAAGAACACTAAATTAAGTATTTTGAGGAGGCTGAATAAAAAATCAATTGCTTAAAAAAATACTGCCAAAGTAAGTCACTTGCTGCTAGGAAGTGAAATGTTTCTTAGGACTTTCTAGAGTCAGCTGGACTAAGGAGAAAGGCTGGAGGAATCTACTCCCAAGACTGGGATCATGCTAAACTGCTCACATAATATCTCAGCTCACAAAGCTCGGTTGTTGAACACAGTCTCGATGAAGCCCCAAGGAGCCTGGTGGTGCTGCGGGTTAAGTGCTGGACTGCTAACTAGGGTTGTCACTCACTTCTAGCCCACCAGCTGCTCGTTTTGCAGGAGGGGGAGATAAAGCTGTCTAGCCCCATGAAGGCACACAGAGTCAAAATCAACTTGATGGAATTGGGTTTGGCTTGGGGGTGGGGTGGGTATATGAAGCTCCTGGAATATGTTTCACTTTTTTTTTAAGTCACTTTAAGGCAGAACCAGGAAAAAAATAAAGGTTTATTCAATCTCTAAACTCAAAGCCCTTGAGAACATTCTGACCCAATTATCAGTGCCCCTGGGGCTTTCTAACACAACTGCTCTCCCACCTGCCAGGACTTTGGGGTGTTTACACCACAGGGAGGTGCTCCAGCAAGCAGGGGTTCCAATAACCAGAGCAGTGAGACACCTGCAATTGGTTATCGAGGTTTTCTTTCTACAGATCCGCCTGGAGTCCAGCCATTGAGAAACTATTTACTTGTTGGTTGGGCCAACTCCAGTAAAGGCCACAGAATGGGGAGCACAGTGCCAGTCGGTCTTAGGCAACGGGGTAGTGGTCTGGCAGGCCATATGTGTGTGCTGTCATTATCAAGCTCATTTTGACTCCCAGCAGCCCCTGAGAACTACTCCACAGGGTTTCCTAGGCTATATGAGGGGGCGGGGAAAAGTTCATGGAAGAATGTAATTTAAAAATACTAGAATGTCCACACAAACTATGGAAACGCCTTGGATGTCTTCAATGAACAAGGGAGACAGGGAGCAGGGGGAACATTTGGGGATTTACTTTCTGTCTAGCCAAGAAACATGACCTAAAACATGTCTGTCAGATAGAAGCTTAGATTCCATATGTAACGAGATTTCATTCCGGATAAAAAACGTTCAAATTGATGTGAGTGTCACTTTACCATCAATTGGTTGAAGAGGGATGAAGGCTTTTCGGGGGTGTGGTTTTATTCAGGTGTAGCTAATCCCCCTTTAAGGGATAAAACAAGGCTTAAGTTCAACACGGGGTGCCTGAAGCATATCTCCTCACGATGGCTCTGACCAATAAAGGGCAGCTCCATTCTTTAATATACATATATAAATGCATGACACCAATCCGCCCTCCCCCTCCAGGGGAAAGCCCTCCAAGGTTTCTCCTCTCAAGCCAGAGGCACGACAAAGCCCTTTCATCACTGGCTGGTGGTGAGCGACTGACTCCGGGGCCCCGGCCCTGCGTGTGGCGAGCTGTGCCACACAGCGCTTTCCTGGCTGTGGCCCCTGGAAAGCAGGGTCTCTGGGCTGGTCCTAACTGTCAAGCTGCCACCCACCCACAAGACCGCGTGGCCTCTATCACCGGCTCCTGTCACACAGACACTGGGCACACTGCCCCAGGAAGGGCCTTCCTCAGGCCCCCACACGACGCCCGCCTTCACTTCCATCAGGTCTTGGCTTGAGGGTCACCTTCCCAGCAGGGCTCCTTGGCCACCTCATCTGCTGTTTGCACACACATGTAAGCACACATAACTTAACACCTGTTTCCCCCCCTTCTCCTCACCGGCCTGTTCCTCAGCCATCTCCTGCACTAGAATGTGAGTTCTCGACTCCACCTGCCCCCACGCCCAGAACAGGGTATCAAGCCCAAGGACAGTGTGATGGTTGGATGATTTTAGGTCAACTAGACATTAGGGGTGGAGTTAAACCTGTCAATCAAGTGGTAGCATGAGCGACCTCCTTGTGGGTGTGGCCTTTTCTATGAGAGGAGAGTGACAGACTACAGGAACTGCCTCTCTCCCCCCACTTCCTGGAACTCTGCCTGCTTTCCAGGGTGGCCCCAGATGGAACATGTGACTCCAAGAGTTGTCGGCAGCACCCTGCCATTTTCCATCGACTCTGCCTGTGATCTTCCCGCTTTCTTGGTTCACCTTTCTGAGTCACTGATGTGAGACTACGTGAGTCTGGAAAGGGGCTTGGGAACTAGCCTTGGACTTATGGACTCGAGTAGGGACTAGGCTGGGATGCCTTCTTGCTAAGTACTTGACAATTACTTCTTGAGATTAAAGCTCTTTCTTATACATACATGTCACTGGATTTGCTTCTCCAGACAACCTGGCCTAACACAGGCAATGAAGAAGAATAGGAAGAGGAAGAGGAAGAAACAGAAGAAGAAAAAGCCCTCCCTCATGGCCACAAAGTCGACTGGGATTCATACCGCCCCTACAGGGCAAAGCAGAGCTGCCCCTGTGAGTTTCTGAGACTGTAACTCTTTACCGGAGTAGAAAGCCTGTTTATCTCCCACAGACGGGCTGGCAGTTTCAAACTGCTGACGCTGCAGATTGCAGTTCAAAGGGATCCAGGTTCAAGCACAGGAAGTTTCAAAATGACTGTGCTCCATGAGATACTGCTAAATCCCTCAACTGATTCTGGTCCTTAGTAGGTGCCTCCGCGAACAAAACCACCGTACGCTCTCCGCCTGTGCAGGCCTGTGAACCCAGTCAATGGGTCTGCTAAAGACAGACCCGGTGGTGTCGTGGGTGTCGGGCTGCGATCCACATGGTCCGCAGTTCGAAACTACCAGCAGCTCTGAGGGAGAGAGACTGGGCAGTCTACTCCCGTGAACAGTCACAGTCCTGGAAACCCACAGCGGGGTGGCTGTGAGTCAGCAGTGATTCCATGGCAGTGTGTTTGATTTCTTTTCTTTTGGAAAGGCAGAATATGGCTAGAGAATAGTTGCCTATCAATGCCAATGTGCTTTTTAGCACCAGTCAGACTTTTGGCTGCTTCTCATTTGTATCTAGTTTTGATGTAGGAAAGGTGATTAACTGCAGTAACTACAAAAAGAATCGAATTCCAACAGGCAAGTGCCCAGACTCAAACCCAGGAGCTGGGAAAATGGAGGCCGTGTCCTCCTGCCGTACAGATTTACAGTCTCAGAAGCCCTGTATAGGGTCAATATTGGTCAGAGTCAACTCCATGGGAGTGGGTGTGGTTTTCTGACGTTGGGATGAACTTCAAGTTTCAGGGAAATAGAGGGATGTAGTAAGAAAAGCTTAGCATTGCCACAGTCGGGCACCTTGAACCCAGAAGCCCCCTTTTCACTTCTTCCACAACAATGAGGGTAGACCCTAGTTCTAGGGACTGACTCTAACCGAGTTTAGAGTTATGCTTATAAATAACATAGCCCCATTTGTCATGGGTCGCCAGAGCCAACAGATGTGTCTTAGAGGAGAGAAGTACAGCCAGAAGGCTCTTTAGAGGCAAGGATGGTGAGATTTTGTCTCGTGAATTGTAGCCATGTTATCAGGAAAGACCTGACCCTGGTAAAGTAGAAGCACAGCCAACAAAGGAAGAGCCTTGTCGACACAGGCTGACACAATGGCCGCACCCTAACAAGTGTAAGGACAGCCCGGGACTGGGCTGTGTTTCCTTCTACTGGCCACAGGTTTGTGACAGTCAGAATTGACTGAACGGCACAGGACCTCACGGTCACCACACACCCACCACAACTATGCCTTCCAATGTGCCAGAGACTCTGGTGAGCCCTTTGCAGACATTCTTACTTACTTAAGATATATTTTTGGAATTTTTATTTTCCATCTCTACTTTGAAATGTTTCAGCAAGCTGATGAAGCACTGGAAGCACTTACTCATTTATGCCAGGAAATTTGGAAAACAGCTACTTGGCCAACTGACTGGAAGAGATCCATTATTTGTACCCATTTCAAAGGAAAGTGACCAAACAGAATATTCAAACTATAGAACAGTATCACTGATATCATATGCAAGTAAAATTTTGCTGGAGACCATCCAACAATGGTTGCAGTACATTGACAAGGAGCTGCCAGAGGTTCAGGCCAGATTCCGAAGAGGAAGTAGGACAAGGGATATCATTGCTGGTGTCAGATGGATCTTGGTTCAGAGCAGAGAACACCAGAAAGATGTTTTCTATCGACTATTTGTGTTCTATTGACTATACCAGGCATTCAACCGTGTGGATCATAACAAACTATACTTCATTGTGCTCATTCGGAACTTGTACACGAATCAAGCGGCAGTTGTAATAACAGAACAAGGGAATGCTACACAGGTTAAAGTGAGGAAAGGTGAGTATCAAGGTTGTACCCTCTCACCATACTTATTCAATCTGTATGAAGAGCAAATCCCCAGGTAGGCTGGATTATATGAAGAAGAATGTGGCATCAGGATTCGAAGAAGGTTTAGTAACAACCTGTGATGTGCAGATGACACTGCGCTGCTTGCTCAAAGTGCGGAGGACCTGAGCACATGCTGATGGAGATCAAGGGTGAGAGCCTTCAGTATGGATTATAGCTCCATGTCAAAAAGACTCACATCCTCACAAGTGAATGAGTATGAAACATCAGGATAAATGCAGAGGATTTTGTCTTGCTTGGATCAACAATCAATGTGCATGGAAGCAGCAATCAAGAGATCGAAAGACGTGTCGGCCTGGATAAATCTACTGCACAAGATCTCTTGAGAGTATTGAGAAGCAAGGACTGTTACTTTAAGGGCTAAGGTGTGCCTGACCCAAACTGTGGTATTTTCTTTTTAAAAAAAAATCATTTTACTGGGGGCTCATACAACTCTTTTCTTTTTTTAAAACATTTTAGTAGGGGCTCATACAACTCTTATCACAGTCCATACATGTACATACATCAATTGGCTCATACAACTCTTATCACAATCCATACATACATACATCATTTGTACATTTGTTGCCATCATCATTCTCTCAAAACATTTTCTTTCTACTTGAGCCTTTGGTATCAACTCATTTTCCCCTCCCTCCCCGCTCCCCACTCCCTTATGAACCCTTGATAATTTATAAATGATTATTATTTTCTCATGTCTTACACTCTCCGACATCTCCCTTCACCCATGGCATTTTCAATTGCCTCGTATGCATGTGAAAGTGGGACACTGAATTTGGAAGACTGAAGAAGATTTGATGCATTTGACTTGTGGTGATGGAAAATAGTATCGGCAGAAACATGGACTGAAAAAAGGACAAACCAATCTGTCCCAGAAGAAATACAGCCAGAGTGCTCCTTAGAGGGGGGGAGGCGAGACCTCAATCTCATGTACTTTGGACATGCTGCCAGGAAGGGCCAGTCTCTGGAGAAGGACATTATGGTTGGTACAACAGAGGGGCAGTGAGAAGAGTGGAAGACCTTGGACAAGATGAACGGACACTGGCTGCATCAATGGGCTAAAACAGAAAATAACCGCGAGGACGGCTCAAGACCAGGCAGTGTTTCATTCTGCTGTGCACAGGTCTTTGAGTCGGAACCAACTAGACACTATCTAACAATAGCAAATTTTCTTCTCTTTTTTCTTCACAACTCAAACCAGAACTCAGCCCACGGCTGCCTTCAGAGAGACGGGGCAATGACAAATGCAAGAACGCTGTCGTGGTTTTGGTTTCCAAAGGCCTCACCAACAGAGACAAGTGTTGCCCTCACCTGTGAATGAGAGGAGAACCAAGCGCCCGCTCTCTGGGTCTCACCTGGGACCAGTGCCTGGAACAGATGACTGGGGCTGGGGACAGACAGTGGCACCTACAGAGCAGAGCCAATGGTGAGAGCTGGCGGGAAGAACCTGCACCCCGCTCCGAGCCCCAGAATACGGCGTGCGACAGAAGGAAAGGCAGCTCCTCTTCGCGGCAGGAAAAGAGTATCTGAGCTCTGCAGTGTCAAGTCTCCTACCAGCGGCTCCCAGAAGGACATAAAGTCTCCAAAACCCAAAAGAATTGTTCAGGTCTGTCCTCTAGGGCTGCTTTGACTTGATGGCAGGGTTCAGTGGTATATATAGCATGGAACAAAGAGTTTTGATGGTGTCGTAGTTAAGTGCTTAGCTGCCAACCAAAAGGTCAGTGGTTCAAGCCCACCAGTTGCTCTGAGGAGAAAGATGTGGCAGGTTCCTGCCATAAAGATGACAGTCTGCAGACCCTATGGGCACCCCACTCCACAGGGAATCCACCAGGGTGCTCTCCAGTGCTCTGGCATCACAGCTGCAATGCCCAGGGATTTCAGCACCCGAAGACAAGCTCCTCTCCTGTTCTCTCTGGCGGGGCATGAGGCTCCCCCTTCCTGCTTCTGAGGGCTCATTTTATACCCAGCAGGATGGCCCTCATAGTGCATGCTGTCAACAACCACTCATAACCGAATCCTACCAGCACCTGCCCTCTTCCCCCACCTTCGCACCCAGACCTACCAGGAAAAGATCACTTGTGGGAGCACCAGAGACTAAAGCTAGAGGAGCCAAAGTAAATAATTCACCCCATGTGACTTGGATCAAGCCCCCGTCAATCCTCAACAGATTATCTTTGCTCTTTAACACTTTCGAGCCGTTTTGTGAAGCGGATCTGCCCAAGGCAAACCACCTTTTTCACTACATATAGTGACGTCCTTGAAAATGTCAATCTCTTCTCTATCACGATGTGGGTTGGACACAAAACTCATTTGTAAAGCACACCCTGTGTTAGGGCAAATATGGGCCTTAAGTCAAATCACCAAACAGACTGTCATGAGTCCATGCACTCACGGGTACCCTCTAGGGCAGAACAGGCTGTACCTCTTTACAGAGCAGGCGGCCAAATGTTCTCTCGCCTTATGGATGGCAGCTAAGCACTTTAACCACTGTGCCACCAGGGCTCCTTCCAGGGAAGAGACATGCTTAGGAAAAAAGGGAGGTGGCAGAGAGATTTATATTTATCAAAAATGGAAAGAACTTTTAAAGAGTGAGCACTTTGCTTGGGACATTACAGGTATAGTAGTAAAACTAGAATACAAGTAGCTTTAAATGTGACCAGAATTTTTTAAACCTGTCCACATTTTAGGGGTGCAACCTCGATTTTAAGTCATAGACTCCTAAACTTACTCGGCCCCCTTTCGTGGGAAATCTTCCATCGAGGCACGGAGTCACAGTGACCCTATAGGACAGGGTAGAACAGCCCCTGTGGGTTTCTGAGACAGTAACTCTTTACAAGAATAGAAAGCTTCATCTTTCTCCAGCAGCTGGTGGTTTCAAACTGCTGACCTTGGCGATTAGTACCCCAATTTGTAGCCACTACGCCTCTGGGGCTCCTACTTCCCGGTAATGTTACTCACCAGAATACCAAACCCTCTGCCATGCAGTCCATTCTGACTCACAGTGACCTTGAGGGCGAGCAGAACTACCTGGTCTGGTTCCCAAGCCACCCAGGGCTGACATCCCTCATGCCTCCCTCTCTTATGATCTTGGAGAGTGAACTTCTCAGAGGTCATTGTCTTCATTGCTGTGTCACATCTACTCTGTCCTGACATCAACAACAAGGACTATGAACCCTAGTTTTCAACTCTGTCTAAAACCTAAAGACGGAGCAGACTGAGGAGCTGCGTTATGAGGGTGGGGGAGGAGCCCTGTTGAAAAGTCCCGACCCATAGAGGTGCCTCGACTTCCCCATAGAGGTGCCTCGACTTCTGCCTCTTCTGGCCTCCAGAGGGAAAGGACTGGGTGGCAGTGAAATTACCCGGCTGTTTATGAAGCAGCAGTCATTAAAACCTTCAGCTCTGGTGCTGGTGATTTAATCACTTTTTAACTAATCAAAAATCTAAACCATCACATGCTTCCTCATTGAAAGACTGAGAAAATACAGGCCTGCAGACAGTCATACACAATTTCTAAGTTCACCTACTCACTATCAGTGAGAATCGCACCTGCCCTGCCTCCTCCCCACCCCATTCCCACGTTTCTCACTCGCTCACTCATTCACTCACTGCAATCGTGTTGATGCTGACTCAGAGACCCTGTAGGACAAGGCAGAACTGCCCCCATGAGTTTTCAGACTGACTCTTGACAGGAGTAGAAAGCCCTGTCTTTCTTCCACAGAGTAGCTGGTGGTTTTGAACTGCTGACCCTATGGGTGGCAACCCAACTCATAACCACTATGTCCCCAGGGCTTAGGTTTTGCACCCCCCCCCCTCGAGTTTAATTTAATTTTAAACAAATGAACAGAATGCAACTGAGGTTGGGAATCCATTTTTGGAGGCCTGAATAAAGGTGATACGCATTTTAAATTTTTTTTAAAAAGCTTGAAGTTATTTCCTCATTGGAAGAGAAACAAATATTACAAAATCAACCAAAAGATCTTGAGAATCTTGTGAATACAAAACCAGCAAAAAAAAATCAACAAGCAAAAAGTCCCTCAATGCAGTCACTGTCAGGAAGATGATGGTGACCATTATGATTATTATGATCTATACATTCAAGGCCCACTCTGAACTGGCATTAGAAAAACTGAGCTCCCATTTGACTGCATTTTCAATAGCTTGTTGAGCTCTCTTAGAAGATTCAAGTCTCTCCATCTTTATTTGGGACGGTGCAGATGAAGTCCGGGCTCGATTACTGAAGCTCGAATTCTCCTCTCTTGTCCTTTGCACTGTCAAGCCCTTGACTCCGGCAACCCCACGCACAGCACAGCAGAACACGCTTAGGATTTGCACAGGCTGCATTTTGCAAGTAGCTCCCCAGGCCTTCCTTCCTCGTCGGACTTGTTCAGCATCACAGCTTCCACTGACCAGCAGGTGGTGGCTGCACAGGAGGTGCACTGGGTTGGAAGGCAAGAGGTTCAGTCACTGATCCAAGCCTGCCTCCATGTAAGGATTCAAATTCACTTGTTCTTCAAGGAAGAAAACAGTCTTTTCAAGAGCCACCTGGTTTTAAAAGTTTACCGTCTTCAGAAGCTGAGGCTCATGCGCTACAGAAGCCTGGCACTGCGCCACAGCACCACATAATCTTGGTAGCCTGCTCTTTGCGGCCAAGAACAGGTCTTCCAAGGTGATAGTCCCACGTCTGGCAGAGGCCCTGGCACCCAGCTGCCACGCAGCACAAATGAGCCAGTCAAGGGAATGGGAACAGGTTAAAGGTGGGGAAGGGGTGATTTCCCCTCCTTCACTTGTACCCAATGGTAGGTGTCCTTCGACTTCAGGGACTACAAACCCACGTTTTTGAGGATTGCCACTAGAGGCCGTAACAGTCTATGACTTGGTTTTCAGACTTAAAATTCTTCTTTTCACTGCTGTCATGTCCATCTGACTCATAGTGACCCTAAAAGACAGAGTAGACCAGTCTCTGTAAATTTCCAAGACTGGAACTCTTTCAGGGAGCAGAAAGCCTCATCTTCCTCTCATGGAGCAGCTGGTGGGTTTTGAACTACTGACCTTGGAGTTAGCAATCCACTGGGTAACTAACCACTATGCCATCAGGGCTCCTTGAGCTGTAAAGTAGCTCAGAAAAAAATCAAGCTGCTCTGGATAGCTTCCTTAGGCACTGTATTCATAATGCCTAAAACCAATTTGAAAGGCTAAGCTATCATGTGTTTTCAAATATTCAAAAGGAAAAAACAGGGAAAAGAAAAAAAAATTAAGCCACCTGAAAAATGTGCTCTCCTGCAATTCTTAGGGGAAGAAATGTTCACAGTCTGATTTGGCCGGCCTGCCTGAAGCTCTGGTTTCAACTAAAATTCTTTACATTACTTTATTCCCACTTCTTGCCTCTGGAGACGAGCTTCACACTGCATCTACACTTCCGCTCCCTTTTTCATCTGTTACAAAGATGCCCTGGCCCCGGCTGGCTGGCACCCTGAGCCACCCACCAGACCCACACAACTAGGCACTGAATAAAAGATGGGGCTCCTGGCACCCCAGTGACCGTGACCGTGAGACACCTTTCAGACCTGGAACTGAACTCATACCTGTGGTTCAACTTTCAGCCAAACACCAGCCAGCAGGCCACCAGGGAGCAAGGTAACACTCCTTCAGACAACTGTCTGTGGAGATGCACGGGGCATCTGGCCCAGGGACACAGCTCGGGAGGATGAGGGCCAGGAGCGAAAGATGATGGGAACAGGACAGCCAGAAGGCGGGGGTGGGGTGGGCTGGGTGGGAGGGAATATGGGAAGAGTGCTGTTGCATTGTGGGGCTGTGATCAACATCACAAAATGTATGTGAACTGGAGACTGGAAAACTCATTGGCTTCGTAAGCTCTCACTCAAATCATGGTTAAAAAAATAAATAATTAAAAGATGAATCAAATGCAAGCCAAAAGGGGGAAGGAGGAAACCCCCACCTTATAAAACATAGTGCTGAGTTGGGTCAAAAGTAAAGAAGCTGGGAGGTCCGGCAGGAAGCAAGCGTCAGAGGAAGCAGATGCTGAGGCCGGACTTCCTTCAGGAGTCACCTCCCAGGACGGGCACAGTGAGAGAGCCAGAAATGGGGGCCCTCAGGGCCAGGCCTCCCAGGGTGAAGGTAGAGAAGAAAATAAGGGGGGCTGCAAGGAAGTTGGAGGAAATTTGTCGTGAGATCTGAGTTCGGAGGCCCTAATTTGTGGGTCCCCAGTTGGGCTGGAAAAGATGAATCCAGGAACTCTAGTAAACTCGCCTCAGGATGCACTTTCCCCGGGAGACTGGGATGAGCAAGAACGAATGCTTCCTGGAAGAACACAACTGTAATCTAGACAGGCGCATCCCTCAAACGCACCTCCAAAGAAAATAAGCAACCGAGGGAAGAAATCAAATCTCAAAACACACGGAAACAACATGCCGGGAACGGACAGAGACGGCTGGGTCCGGCTCGTCCAATCTTCCAGAATTAGAACCATCAGACCAGATTAAACAGTTAATGTTTCACATGCCTACCTACGAGGAGCTTAGAAATATTAGCAAGGAACAAGGGACCACAGAGAATAACTAAGCAGATTTGAAACAGGTAGATACTGTTTCTGAAAATAGTATCTGATTGAAAAACTATGTGGTTTATTTTGGGCAAATGCTTTATTATAGCTTACGATGATTTTTAATCGTGAGCTAGTAATGGCTGACTCTCTAACCTAGTAGCTACTAGTCACACATGGCTATTTCGATTAAACACACAGCACAAGGCCATATTTCAAGGTCTCCTTAGCCACCTTACACATTTCCATCACCACAGAAGTTCTATTGGACTGCCTTGTTCTACAACTATTACAATACCAATTCTTAGGTCCAAGATCAACCCCGAAACACAATACGGTGAAACTGGGAAACACCAGAGGCACAGCTGAGGTCTGAAACAGTCAGACTGCCCGCAAAGAAACAGTGTGGCAGCAGCTGATTTGGACCAACTGAAAAGGCAAAAGCTGGCTGTAGGCTGTTATACGCCAGGCAATTAACCAAAAGAAAGCTAGTGAAACTCACTTTCTATCATTATTACCAGACAAAATCATCTCTCTCTTTTTTGCAAGATCATTTTCCTCGGGGTAAGTATATTTTTTAAGCCATTATATTAGGAACTCTTACAGATATTATAACAATCCATAATTCAATTAGATCAAGCAGAGTTGTACAATTGCAGCCACCATCATTTTCAAAACATTTTCTTTCTTCTTGAACTCTTTGATATCAGCTCCCATTTATCCCCTCCTTCCCTCACCCTACCACCCTCATGAACCTTTAACATATACATAGAGATTTGCCATATCTTATACCATCCAATGTATCCGTTCACCTACCACTCTGTTATTTGTTCCCCTCAGTGGTGTTATACAGTCGTCATTGCTATCAGCCCCACCCCCACCCCTTTCCAGTACCCTCAGGAAATCATTACTTCTGTGACTGTTTCTGAGGGGTTTATCTATCTTCGGTTTCATGGACCCAGTGATCTAAATTATACAAATGAACACACACAGGTCTAACAAGATTAGTGGGGTAAAACTAAGCCATAAAACTGAGCGGAAGACATAATAAACAACTAGAGAATAGTTAGGTTTCATCCTTGCTCTACTGCGCCCTGGATACAGCAGCCCTTCCGTGTGGCCCTTCTGTGAGGGACTCAGACAAAATAATCTTTGAGAGGAACATGTACCAGATAATGGGAGTCCTTTCTTAATGATAAAAACTTCCATTCTCCTGAAAGACCCACTAATCTTAAATTTTATAGGGAAAAAAATTTTAAATGCACCATTTTAGCATCCCCTTAAGGATTTGATGAGATGGAGGGTATGAAAGACATCAGTAATGATGAAGATTTGAACAGCATAATTAATAAATTCCACGTAATGACATTACACACACACACACACACACACCACTTGGGAAAATGGCTCTGTGCTCACATTAAAAGCTAGCCCACTACCGTCCAGTCAATGCTGACTCATAGCAGTCCAGGGCAGAAGCAGCCCACACGGTTACCAAGGCTGTGACCCTTCATAGAAGCAGACTACCTCATCTTTCTCCCATGGAGTAGCCAGTGGGGTTGAACTGCTGACCTTCTGGTTAGCAGCTGAGGGCCTTAGCCACTGAACCACCTGGGCTCCTTGGCATAAAGCTGACCTCAATAAATGTCAGGATATAATATAGTTATTCATCAGATTCCCTGAGCACGACCCAATTAAATTAATTTGGCAGAAAAGTCCCATAGTTTGGAAATGAAGCTAAATGTATAGTCAATCTTGGGTCAGAGACAATTCTTTAAAATATGAGACTTGTTCCAACTACTTGAAATCTAAGAAACAATTTCTCATGTAATTAGTAAAAAATGAATTATTAAATAAAAAACAATATTGCTATCACCTGTAGACAGACATTTCACAGTGTAAAAATGTGTGTAGCCTTCAAGGCACTGGGAAGCATGCGTTCGATTGCAAACCCAAGGTCATTGGTTCAAACCCACCAGATTCTCCACAGGATAAAGAGGAGGCTTTCTGCTCCTGTAAAGATTTACAGCCTTGGAAACCCTCTACAACAGTGGTTCTCAACCTGTGGGTCGTGACCCCTTTGGGGGTCGAATGACCCTTTCACAGGGGTCACCTGATTCATAACAGTAGCAAACTTACAGTTATGAAGTAGCAACGAAAATAAGTTTATGGTTGGAGGGTGGGGGTTCACCACCACATGAGGAACTGTATTAAAGGGTCGCGGCATTAGGAAGGTTGCGAACCACTGGTCTACAAGGTCATTATGTGTCAGAAATCACTATGAACCTGAAGGCATTCGATGGCAGTGGGGCTTTTTACCTTGAGAAAGCATGAGTGACAAAAGTTTACTAAAAGAACAACCAAATGTTTAGCAAGAGTCTCCTCTATCTGAGCAGTCACAGGGGATATAAAGGTGAACAAACAAACACATCCCTGCCTCCTGGGGCTTACCTGGTCCTAGAGGGGCCAGTCATTAGCCATAGAAACAAGTCCGATGAAAAACGGGCAGTCTGGCCAAGACTACACTGTGCAGTGGACTTATTAATGGGCATGGTGGCAGGGAGATCCGGAGAACACAGGGAACTGCTCTAAGCCCCAATAAGTCTAGAGTAGTAGATAGGTGGGGTGGGCTGGGTGGACAGGGACAAGCATTCCAGAAACACAGGGGATGGCATACACTAGGCTTGAAAGTTTTGCGTGCCTTTTCAGTTGGCAAAGTACAACTGTAATTTCATTTTCATTTTCAGATGGACGAGAGAAAAACAGCATCACAAAACATTTCTGCTTACCAATATAGAATACCAAAAGAATAAACTAATCTATGAAGAAATACAATCAGAACATGCCTTAGAAGTAAGGTCTTGCTTTTTTTTGGACAAGGTCGTCGAGAAAGACAGATGGTAGAAAAGACATCAAGTTTGTCAAGGCAGATGGAGTAGCTTTCACCACTAATTCAAACACATCTAAGTCCTTGAAGAGGGTCATGGTTATACACAGTCGCCATGAGGGAGAGAATCTGAGGCAACCAGCCACCACTATCAACCTACCGTTTCCCTGAAATAAGACAGTGTCTTATATTAATTTTTATTCCCAAAGATGCGCTAGGTCTTATTTTCAGGGGATATCTTATTTTTCCATGAAGAATATGGCACACATTTATTGTTTATTTAAAAGAGACCTCCCACTCCCTGTCTGCTCTGGCTGCGCTGTGGCCAACAGTGAGCTGCGCAGCAGCACCCGCCACTTTGGTCCAGAGTCCAGAGTTACGGTAGCTTCAGGGGGAGCGGGTGCCTTATTTTTAGGGAGGTCTTATTTTCAGGGGGATGCCTTATATTTCAGCGAGAGCCAAAATGGTAAGTAGGTCTTATTTTGGGGGGGGTGTTACTTTCGGGAAAACAGGGTACTTTTCTTTAGCAAGAGCATCAGCTCCTCCTCCACGTGAGTGGTCCTTGGGTTAACCCATGAAAAGAGAACATTCCTCCACCCATGGCTCCAGGCTGTACACTGGAGGATTTTAGGAAGGCGATCACTAGGCCTGGTGGCATGGTGAGCTGTGTGGTTAACCACAAGATCAGCAGTTCCAAAACCACTAGCTCTTGCAAAGATTTACAAAGAAAGGTAACCCAACAGAATGCTCAAACTGTAAAACATCATTGACATCATATGCAAGTAAAATTTTGCTGAAGACCATACAACAGTTGCAGCAATATGTTGACAGGGAGCTGTCAGGGGTTCAGGTAAAATTCAGAAGGGGACATGGAACAAGGCATATCATTGCTGATGTAAGATGGATCTAGAGTCAAAGCAGGAAATACCGTTGTTTACATGTGTTTCATGGACCATGTAAACACATTCATTCAACTGTGTGAATCATAAAAAAAACTATGGATAGCCTTAAGAGGAACGGGAATTCCAAAACACTTAATTGTGCTCATTCAGAACTTGAACATGGATCAAGAGGCAGTTGTGGGAACAAAACAAGGGATGGTTAAAACAAGGAAACGTGTGCATCTGGGATGTATCCTCCCACCACACTTACTCAATCTGTGTTCAGAGCAAGGAATCATGGATGGATTATCTGAAGAGTGTGATATTAGGATTGGAGGAAGGCTTACTGACCACCTGCAATATGCAGACACAGTCTTCCTTGCTGAACGTGAGGAAGACCTACCTGAAGCACTTGCTGATGAGCGAGCATCAAGGACTGAAGCCTGCAGTATGGATTACAACTCAATGAAAAGACGGCCAAAATCAGTCAGTCAGTAACACATCATGACGAATGGAGGAAAGATCGAAACTGTCAAGGATTTTGTCTTGCTTGGAGCCACAATCAGTGCTCATGGAAGCAGCAGTCAAGAGAGCAATTGTTTGCATTAGGTAAATCTGCTGCACAAGACCTCTTTACAGAGTTGAACAGCAAAGATGTTACTCTAAAGCAGCGGTTCTCAACCTTTCTAATGCCGCAACTCTCTAATACAGTTCCTCATGTGGTGGTGACCCCAAACTATAAAATTATTTTCGTTACTACTTCATCACTGCAATTTTGCTACTGTTATGAATCAGGCGACCCCTTTCAAAGGGACGTTCGACCCCTAAAGGGGTTTCGACCCACAGGTTGAGAACCACTGCTTTAAAGACTAAGATGTGCCTGACCCAAGTCATGGTATTTTCCACTGCATGTGAAAGTTGAACACTGAATAAGTGTGTTAGTCCAGGTAGACTAGAGAGACAAATTCATAGACAATCATATGTGTATAAGAAAGAAGTTTATAAGCAAAATCAATTGAATATTGAGAAAACCTCCCAGCCCAGTCCAGATCAAGTCTAGAAATCCAGGATTAGTCCGTATGTCCAATATCAATCTATAAAGTCCTCTTCAGATTCATGAAACATATGCAATGATGCCAAATGCAGGAAGATCACAGGCCAGTGGGTGCAAAGTCTTATGGATCCAGTGGCGTTGTAAGGCAGGAGTCTCCACGTGGTTCCTCCAGTTCCCAGGGCACAGGGTCTATCAGCATCGTGCCATCTGTCTTGTAAGTAGAGCGTCTCTCGAGGAGTGAGCAGAGAGAGTGTCTCTCCCACCTGCAAGGAGGAATTACAGGAATTCCCAGAATCCTCAGGGGAAGGCCATGCCTACACAGAGGCCTCATTGGCTATACAATGATTGACAGACTAGACTCCACCCCTTCCCTCGTAATCCTCTCAAGTCCCAAATTGACACCAGATTATGTAACTAGCACAATAAGGTAGACTAAAGAAGGATTTATGGGTTTGAGCTATGGCACTGGCAAAAGTCGAAGCACTATGGACTGCCAAAAGAATCAACAAATCTGTCTTGAAAGCAGTATAGCCAGAGGGTCCTTATAGGCCAGGACAGGGAGACAGTCTCACATACTTCAGGCATGTTGTCAGGAGAAACCAGTCCCTGGAGAAAGACATCGTGCTTTACCGGTAAAGCAGCCGGCCAAGTAAAGAGGAAGACCCTCAACAAGGTGGTCCGGACACTGTGGCTCCAACACTGAGCTCAAACATAGCACAACTGTGAGTATGGCAAGGGCCCAGGCGGTGTTGTTAACAGTTGCAGAGTTGCTGAGTAGGACACGACTTGATGGCACCTAACAACAACAACGAACAGTCTCAGAGACCCCTGGGGCAGCCCTCCTTGGTCCTATGGGGTCCCTATGAGTTGGCAGCACGGGGGAGGGGGAAACGCTATCAAGCTGTCTTGGTAGAAACATGCTGATCCTAACAGAGACACTGAACCCTCCACTGACACAGGGTAGTTACGCGTGACCAAGCGCTGCGCCCGAGTCTCGGCTGTGGGAGGTACGAATGCGACCACAGGATCACCATGGCCCTGGACTGTCACAGAATATTTCTTTGACTCCACTACTGTACAGCCATCTTACTTCATATGCTTTTCAAAAGTTTACTAAGTTACGCAAATTTGAATGACTAGCAATTAATATCATATTGTATTGGGGGGGGGGGAAGTCAATCCAATCCAACTTCAATCCCTAAGGCCTTACAAAGACCCTACTCTTCATAAAGGTTCTGGGAGCTCGGGGGGCAGGTGAAAGGGGGCTTTTTCTGGGATGTTTTCTCTAGTAAACTTGCTCTGAATCGAAATCACCTTAACAGCAGTAGGTTTCGATTTTATTCTATACTGGGAAGAAGTTCACTCATCTTCTACCAGGCTTTCCAATTCTCCACATCTTTGTAATTCAATCAGACGAACTGCACAAGGCGCATGTAAGATTCACTGGAGTGTGTCGGCGATGCGAAGGAGCCGTATCTGACCCCTCTGGCTTCCCTACTGCCACAAGGCAGGGGTGAGACATGGCTTCAGATCCTTCCATGCCTTATTCTGATACCTTCTGTACCCTATTCCGACACCAAACCATCCTCCCACAGCACTCTGCTTCTCTGCTGGGCTCAATAATTCATTGCAATGGTCACATGGAACTCACAGACAATCCTCATCATTAAGCGGCTCACTAGGGGAGTTAACAGGTTAGCACAAGCCAGCATCCGTAAGCAGTAAGGATACAGTCATGGTCCTCTCCTCTCCTCTCAGCCAGCAGTCGCGTCTCTCTCCGGTCCTCAGCCTCTCCGCCCCATGGACCTTGGCCTCTGCCTCCTTGGGCCAGGAAATGTACCCCACTGCTCTACCGTACAGTCCCAGAGTCTCAGGGCTGTTCCTCGGGGTGTCTCGTGGATGTTTTGTTTCGGCTTCTGCCACTTCAGAGATCTTGAACATTCTCTTACAATGGCCTCAACTGATCTCTCTGTGTTTCTGCTCCTGAGATGGCTCTTATGAAGGCAGGTGTGCCTTTGATGGAGGTGTCGTTTTATCTTTTAGGGACTATACCCCCCAGGAAACCAAGGCTGAGACCTGGTTCACACCCTTTACTAAACTCAGGACTTAATCCCGTGCCTCAATCCTGTCCATTCACATGATAACACATCACATAAGGAATTATGGCTAGAAGGGCAGATTAATTGACTACACGGGGAAAGTGAGAAAACTAAGAGCATCAGAAACTCCTAACTTTAGAAAAGAAGAGGAGGCAGGCTATCGGTATTCCTAAAGTGACAACCTAAGGACAGAAACATCTAGTTACCAAAGGTTAACTGACGTGGAAATCACAGAACAATGGTACAGATCTGGCTTACCATCCACTAACTAGTTTCTTCACGTCCTCTGGTTTATGTGTCCACTAACTAGTTTCTTCACGTCCTCTGGTTTGTGTCCACTAACTAGTTTCTTCAGGTTCTCTGGTTTATGTGTGATGACACTCGTGTACACAAACACACAAATACAGGGCCCCCTCCCAAGACTTGATCTCACAAATAAAAATAAATTTATGTGAAATAGAAACCCCCTAAGATTGTCTCAAACATAAAACCCCAGGGCTTCCGACAGGAGCTATTAGCCTTATTCTTAAACGAGACATGAAGGGCCCAGGAAAGGCAGCCCCACGTTCTATAGAGTAAAGATGGGAAGCAAGGAGGTGAAAGGGGGCAGCAATGAAGAATCGCCCAATTAAAGTCTTTCTTCTACAAGAGAATGCCTTTCTATTGTGAACATGTCCATGGACTCATGAGAACTCAAATATAATACTGCTGTCACCAAGAAACCAGGTGAAGGGCTGAAATTCACACTGAAGAGAGCGGAAATACTTCTCTGGAAAATTAACTGTGGGCCTGGTCTGTCACCTAAAATACTGGGATTCAGAATGTCTTTCCGGTCACTTCAGGCTTGTAGTCTAAGCCTGTAGCAGCGCCCCAACAAGCCAGACATAAAAGTAATAAGGACACTGTCATTTCATTACTTACTGAGAATGCATTCTTCCTCCTTCCCAATTAAAATAATGGGAAGGAAAAAAAGAAACCATCCCACGTAGAGGGAGGGTGGGTGGATGGGTGTGGCCTTAACTGAAAAAATGTACTCGGGTTTAATCACCTCATGGAAAACACAAACAAATGAAAACCCACAGCAATCCTATAGGAGAGGGTAGAACTGCCCTTGGGTTTCCGAAGCTATAAATCTTTAAGGGAGCAGAAAGCTTCATCGTTCTCCCTCAGGAAGCCTGGGGTTTTGAACCGCTGACCTTGAGGCTAGCAGCCCCACAGACCCACTATGCCACCAGGAAGTGGGGAAACTAGAAAAGGAAGGCAGGGTCCTCTTTTTTTTTTTTTTTTTTAATCTTTCCTCACATCTCTGAGCTGCTGACAAGGATCCTCCAGCACAAACACTGAGACAGAGACGCTTGTCACCTGAAATGGTGATGAAAGGAAAGGTGAAAGAAACAGCGAGAACGTGCCTTCGGAGACCCACAGATATGAAGCCGGAGTGCTTATACAGGCTTTATGGCTCTTACTTGGCAAGCACACTTGATTCAGGTGTAGTAGTAGAAGACTAAGTGTTCTTTATAACTGTATAAACAAATTAAATTCAGGCTTAACTATCAATAATAATAATAATAAAATAACCCCCCGCTCAGGTTTCCTAAATCTAATCATTGCATATACCTGCACCAGTGGCTAAGCTGCATCCCCTTTACAAATACCCCCGGCACCTTCTCAAAGTCAAACAATATCCACTGCCATTGAACGGATGCCTACTCAGAGCGACCAAACGATTAAAAAACAAAATCTCATTGTCATCACGTTGATTCTTACCAGAGAATTGCCCCTTTGAGTTTCTGGGGTTATAAATATTTTTATGGGAATAGAGAACCTCATCTCTCTCCAGAAGGGCAGCTGGTGGGTTTGAACTGCAGGTCTTTCAGGAAGCAGCCAAGAGCATAACCACCTGCTAAAGGAAGACCCCTGAGAAGGTGGACTGACACAGTGGCTGCAGCAACAGGCTCAAAATTTTTAATTCCGAAGATGGTGCAGGTCAGGGCCACTGTGAGTAGGAACAGACTCAATGGGGCCTGACCCTACTACCAGCAGCTGCCGCAAGTCTGCCTGGAGCAGTGGGTTCCTTTAAGATCTTGATCTTTGGAGATCAACTGAGAACAGCAAGTGGAAAGATTAGACAGGAGACTTCTGGGAAGAAGTCCGTGCAGGAGGTGGCAATGGTTGTAGTGCTGGCAGACTGTAAGTTCACTGACTTTGTAGGTAGAAATGGGTGGACTGGTGTAGGCCTGTGGGTACCCTCAACAACACAGTAAAAAGAAAATTTTTTTAAGAAGAGAGTAAATACACCTTAGAGGCCAGCAGATCTGTGGGTGTGGGAAACCCCCAACACTAAGGCCACGTGCACAGTGGCAAAGGGAGTGCATGCCAGGGTGTGAGGCATACAAAACTGGGGTCTTCTGGGATGCTGACCGCCGTCACATTTCCTTAGAAATTCTTGGCTTCCGTTTTCTTTTGGAAAAGGCCAACACAAAATTGACTGTGTTCATCGAAGAGGACAGGTCTTATCTCATCTAATAAACCCCAGTGTTTCCACTGACTGTATTAGCAAGAAGGTAGTAATTTCAGCAGCAGTTGACAACAGGCGACAGTTGTTATAGAAGCTACACCTCGGAGAATTCGGAGCCCCAAAGGGAAAGGAAGACTATGGCCCTCTTTCCATTGGATTTCCCATTTCTCATCCCTTTTCAACTAAGTATCCCTTCCTTCCCGCCCCCAGCAAAAGCCAAACACGCAAACAAAGGCGGGGGGGGGGGGGGGGGGGGCATCGAGTTTTCAACATCCCACAAGCAGCTAGCTAACAGCTTTCAAATGAAAGAGGTGGGGACGGAGGGCAAATGTTTATGAAAGATATTACCATGAACTATTTGCAGGCGTAACCACATCCCAAATCAACAATAGCTCAACGAAGCAGGAACTGCCAACCCGCCCCAGATCCTCAGGCTTTCCCGGTTAATATTTTACATCAATTACCCTATTGAAAACGCCCCAGGAAAGGGGCGCCGAGGGTGGCTCTTGCTGACTCAGGGCGCAAAAAGGTGACAGCTGATTCCACCAAGAATCGGCGAGAAACAGCAAAGGGCCTCTGCAGGCCAATTCCCAAGTGGACGTCCCCCCCCCCCGAAACTCGGGCGGGGGCCTCCCCTTCCCGCACACACGCCCGAAAGCACAGTCCTCTCCCTCGGGCCGGTCCACTCCGCCTGGCAAGACCGTCCACGCCGACAAAACGTAGCAAAAGCAGAGACAGACAAACAGAAAGGACGAAGTCCAGGCAGGCAGGGTTGGACTGAAGTTTCGGGGCTCGCAAAGCCCGATCGCCCCTGCCGGGCGGCGCGGGCCCGGAGTCCCCACCCCAGCCCGTCCCCGGGGCCCGCACTCGGCGGGGGTCGGCGACGCGCCCCTCGGGCTTCTGCCCCCGAAACGCCGCGCCGTGGGGGCGCCGGGGAAACACCCCAACTCCGGAGAGGGGCGCGGCCGGGACCTGAGAGCTGCGGGAACTGCCGGCCCGGCCCGGCCCGCGCCGCCTTCAGGTGCTACCCCGGCGCCGGGCGTCCCCGCCCGTCGGTCCGTCCGCCCGGACCCCGCGCCCCGGGGCCCCCGCCGCGCCGGAGCGAGCCTCGGGGCGCAGACCCCGCGTGGTCGCGTCCGTGGGCGCCCCCGTCCGTCCCCCGAGGCCGAGCGCGGCCCCTCCGCGGCGGCCAGGCCTGCGCCGCGCGCGCCTCACCTTGGTGGCCATGGCGGGCGGCTCCCCCGGCGCGGGCCGGCCGGCTCCGCTCGTGCGCCGCGGCTGCTCGGGCCGCGCGGGGCGGCGAAGGCGGCTCGGGCTCGGCCTGGGCCCGACTCTCGGCGCTCCGGCCCCGCCGCGGCGCTCGGCGACTGCAGCCCCCGTCGCGCCGCCAGTTCCTGCCGCGCCGCCCGGCCCCCGCCCCCGCCCCGAGGCCGCCCATTGACCGCGGCGCCGCGCCGGCCGGCGGAAGCACGCCGGGCCCCGCCGCCCGCCCGCCGCGCCCTTTGACCCCACGCTCGGACCCGCGGCCGCCGCCGAGGGTCGCCCCGGACCCCTCACGACGCCCGGGGGGGGGCGGGGTGGAGGTGGCCGCGCGGGACGCCCCCGAGTGGCCGCGATCGCTCGGCACGGCGGGGGGCGGGGGTCACGCCATCCGGGACTTTGCCCCCGGCGCCCCGGCCGGGAAGGAGAGCCGCCGCGATGGCTTCCCGGGGCAGGGCCTCGCCTGCAGGCAGCTCCGGCCCGTCAACCTCCCTCTGGACACCCTAGGTCCCTTGAAGAGGGTCGCAGGGCCCCGCGGGGTGGAGGGGGGCCCACAGGGACTGGAAGGCCGCAGCTGGCCCCCCCACCCCCACCCCCAGTCTACAAGTGTTGCTGGATTTTAATAAGAATGGGTGACTGCGGCGGAACACATGGCTGGAAGTGGATCTGGATTGGCATACCGGTCTAGGACGTTTTGGTTTGATTATCCGCGATATAGGTTCAACGAGGTCATCCATCCGGTCGACTTGATTAAGCTGGAGAGAGTAGTAGTTACAGTGAATGCCGAAATCCCACTCGTTCTATTCGATATCAATTATACGTTACGCTCAGTGTCGCGAGTGCTCCTGAAACGTGTGGCTGCTGAGCTTCCTGGCCAGAGTTCTAGTCATGAGCATATTCATAAATGGTTGTCTTTCTAAATAAAAAGAAGGCCAGAGACGCATTTGTTGACAGCCTTCTTGCTGTTATCTCTGGCTTTCCTGTGCCAAATTCTCATTAAGTCGTTGAAAGAGCGTTGAGGAGGAAGTCATCATTGTGCGCTGTTTATGGATATGAACAAATCAAGCCTGGCTGAACTTTGCCAATACCCCTCCAAACAGAAAATGCCCGTATCCTTGGGCCCAGCAATTCTACTTCTCGGAATTGTTCCTCTTATCAGACCTGCACAAGTGAACGAAAATGCGCATTACAACGTTCTGAAAGAACCCCAAACAGAGAGCAGCCAATATGTTTGTTAATGGGACTATTTCAAGAAATAATGAAATACAAGCAGACCATGGGAAACAAGTGTGGGATCTTGGAACCTCTAGAAGATCCAAAGCATCTCATGCCATCCTAGGCCTCTCTCCTTAACCACACTGGCCTCTCGCTTCCTCCTGAGCTCCTGGCCCTTGACCCAGAGGCCCAGAGTCATTTCCATGGGCATCTGAACAGTGCAGTCAATTGCACAGGGTCTCCTGCCCAGAGAGGCCCTGGGCTTCGTTTGCTGCTCTGCTGTCACCATCTTGAAATTCTTCATAGATCTTTAGATGAGTGGCCTCGCATGCTCATTGTTTCACAAGACCTTGCAAATCAGGTCGCTGGTCCTGGCAAGGATATCGCATGTATTGTTCGTGTCTAAAATGTCTGGTAACTCTCCCCTCTCTTTGCCTTCCTCCACAGACCAACCAATCTCTCCTTTCCCTGGCAACTTCCCTGAAGTTACTCAGCCCATCCCCATCCCATCCTGTCTCTAGCACAGCACCTCGCTCAGAGTAAGCGCCCACTAAATGTTGGTTGAAAGAATGAATAAGCGCTTTGGGAAAGTCACACCCTAAGTAACAGAGCGTTTGCCTGACTATATGGAACAGAAATGAATATGAAAAACATCGCACAGTACAAGATTTCTGCACGTTTGAATCTATTTAATACAAAACTCCAACTTTACTACTCACTCCAGAACTCACCGCCATCAAGTCAGTTCCAACTATAGCCTATAAGACTGAACAGCAGTGCCCTGGGGGTTCCGAGACTACGACTCTTGATGCGAGTAGATAGCAGGTGATTTGAAACAGCGACCGCAGGGTTAGTAGTCCACCCCGAGACCCAGTATGCCACCACGGCTCCTAAGAGGAAAAAGCGTATGACAAAATCCTAGTAATTTAAGTGATGATTTTGACTAAGGCATGTGAAAATAAAAACCGATCAAATGACCAGTGTTTTCTTGACTCGGACTGTCCAACTTCACTATTAAAAATGCAAAAAATAGAAATATCAGTCATGCAAGGTAGCTCTTGTGGGATTTATTGTCAAAGTATGTATGTTTATCACAAATGTGCTGTCCAGTGGCTAGCTGACATTTGTCTTAGATGGCATTGTCAAACACATGGTGTGGTAGGCCAGGTTGGCTAGAGCTACAAATCCAGTGATACACATATGTATAAGAAAGACCTTTCTTTATATCAAAAGTATTATATATCAAGAAGTCATCCAAGCCCACGCTCACTCAAATCTGTAAGTCTGACACTAGTCCATAAATCCCTCCTCAGATTCACAGATGCACGTGCAATCACACAGGATTCAGGAAGATCAGAGGCCAGTGGGTGCAGAGTCTTGTGGATCCAAGGGGGGTAGAAACATGGCAGGGCTCTGGCAGCTCTCAGGGTGGTCAGAGAAGGGGAAGGGGAGAGTGAAGGAGACTCCCAGGGGTCTCTTGATGAGACAGGCATACCGCCAAGGAGACAGCATTTGATGCCCCTCTCCCCCACCCCAGCTAGGAGTCTCTAGTTGACATAAAATCATCTCACCACCGCACATGAAATGGCAAAATGCCAGCCCCTCATTTACAACTGCAGCAAGGGCCGGGGAAGTTTCAGTGACCCCATTCTCAGGTCCGTATACTAAGGACCGGCTAGCAGGGCCGGCTCGCCCACTCACTGCCACGGATCTCCAACTCGATCATTTTCCAACGAAACACTCTTTGTGGGGAGAAGTGTGAAGAAAGCTGCTTGGAGGCGTCAGGAATCATAGTGAGACACAGGACAACAGGACGAGGACCCCAACCTCAACCATCACAACTGGTCACCCCGACCTCAGCAATCACAACTGGGCTGGTCACCCCAACCTGAACAGTCACATCTGGGCTGGTCATGGCCGTTCAGCTCCACCCACCCACCTGGGAGAGTAGACGCAACCAAATGACGTCTATTTCTCTCAGCTCACAAAGTCCAGGTGCCCAGGGGAGGAGTGGCTTCTGCCCGGCTGAAAAATGGCCTTCCCTCAAGATACCCAGAGGTCTGGGCAGTAGGTGGTTTTTGTCTTCTTTGTCCGTTTGAGCACTTCTCCCTTCCCTCCCCTCACCCTCATTCCTGTGAGCAGCCTTGAAGGTGGCACCTTCCAGTGGCCACACACAGCTCAGAGCACAGAGCCTAGCGTTAGGACTTGTCGTTAAGCATCATCAGGTCAATCTCAGCTCACGGTGACCCCACTGGGCGGTGTAAAAAACTGCCCCATAGGGTTTGGGGGGCCTGTGATCTCTATGGAGGTACATCACCAAGTCTTCCTGCTTCAGAGGGGCTGGTTGAATTTGAACCGACAAGCTTTGGCTCAGCAGCTGTGTTTTGAACCTTTGAGCCTCAGGGGCTCCTTCACATTGAGCCCGGTACGTGACAAATGCAGCTATTTCCTCAACAGCAGAAGTCTCATCGCTCCCATTGGGAGTACAGTGAGTTTGCATTTGTGAACTGCCAGCATAAGGCTATAAGTAGATTGCATTTTCCAAAAGCAAGGCTGGGGGGAGGGGGCGTTGCCAGAGCAACAGAGGACCTCCGCCCAGTCTCCTGCCCTTTTTATGAGGACAAGGGATGGGGTGATAGATTTATAGAAAGCCCAATGCCAGGGGCAAGGCTGGTGGTGACAGGAGATAAATGAGGATCCACTCCGGCCTTGCATCTCTTCAGTGATGCTGGGATGTTATTGCTACGTCCTGATGGAGTTAAATGTGCTTTTGTTCTCGCCACAGAAATGGATAATAACTGTGTTGTTGGAAGTCACAAGACCTCTAGTCCCAAGTGCCCGTTTCACATGGAAATGGCGGCTTTGAACATCCATGTTTTGACTTGTAGTGTGTTGTTTGCAGGTACGCATGCTGGTTGGGCAGAACATCAACACAGCCCTCCTCTGTCTCGTTAGGTCCTTCCTGTCTTCCTTAGAAGTGCTGACTTCATGTAGAATGATCTGGATGTTGGTCCTTGCACCATTAGGGACGTTGCTTTTCTAACCCTGAACTTCCTCAACGGCGGAGTGAAGTCATCGTCGCACCTGCCTCGTGGGTTTGGCGTATGGATGGAATGAGATCATGGGGCCCAAGAACTTAGCTTGGTAAGAGAACAGAAAGAGTAGGGGCATCCTTCAGAACCCCAGGATCATCTAAGACCCCAGCAGGACATGGGCACCAACCAAGAGGCGCCTCAGGGTTAGAGCGTCTCACCATACTTAGTCAGTCTGTAGACTGTACAGATCATCTGAAAAGCGGCACTTCATGAAGAAGAATGTGGCCTTGGGACTGGAGGAAAGAAAACTCCTTAGCAACCCGTGATAGGCCGATGCCACACCCTCACTCCGGAGGGTGAAGAGGACTCGACGCGCTTGCTAGTGAGGATCAAAGGTGGCAGTCTTCAACACGGATGGAATGAACATTACCACTGGAGCTTAGAATGCGCTGTGGAGCAGATGCACGCTAACAAAAAGAATCAGGAACGTACATTGGCGATGGCCACCCTGAATACAAGTGCCCGTCTAACAAGCAGCTCCCCGAACTCAACAAAAATTAGGTATTAGTTCTGTGGAACTGGTGGGAACCAGCTGAAATCCACCACTGGCTACACCTCAACCCCAAACCAAAAATAGTCCTTAGCAAAGTCGGTCAGTCTTCTGAAGAGAAACCTTTAATATCAGCATTGTGGTAAGGAAACACAAAGAAGGAGGAATGTGGGTTCAGATCTAAGTCTTGGTCAAAGTGGCTAAGAAAGGAGGCAAAGGAACACTGAAGTGGGCTTGGTGTCTTTAGTGATAGTCAAGTTCATTACCAACACTGGGGGTGGGGGGATTCCTCACAACTGGACCAGTACATGACATCACAAGGAGTGGTTACACGCTTGAAACAGTAAGGAGCTTATAAAGCCCTCAAGTCCAATATTGAGAGTAGCCATACCAGGAGGGGAAGGGGAAGGTGGGGGGAGCAAGGGGTGCATTACCATAATCTACCTCTAACCCCCTCCCAGGGGGGTGGACAAAAGGATGAAGGGAGACTGGCTTACATCAGTCAGTGTAAGACATGGAAAGATTATTTATAATTTGTCAAGGGTTCATGAGGAATGGAGGGTGGAAAATGAGCTGATACCAAGGGCTCAAGTAGAAAGAAAATGTTTTGAGAATGATGATGATAACAAATGTACAAAAGTGCTTGACACAATGGATGGATGGATGGATTGTGGTAAGAGTTTTATGGGCCCCCAATAAAATGGTTTTTTAAAAGTATTAAAAAGCCAGGATGTCACATTGAAGACTAAGATGGTCCAGACCCACTCCATAGCCTCCTAAGTTTGCAAAAGTTGGGCAATGAATTGGGAAAGTCAACGCAGAATCGATGCCTTGAATTCTCGTGTTAGCGAAGAACATTGGCTGTGCCGCGGACTGCTAGAGAACAAACAAACTTGGATGAGAAGAAACAAAGCCAGAACGCTGCTCGGAAGTGAGGATGCTGACATTTCATCTCATGTATGTTGGACGCGTTCTCAGGAAGGGCCAGCCCCTGGAAACGAACATCAAGCTTGGTAGGTTCCAGGATGAGTGAAGAGGTGGAAGCCCCAGCCTAGATAACTAGCTCAGTGACCGCCACAGGCTCACACAGCAGCGACTGTGAGGATGGTGCAGGACCAGGTAGTGTTTTCTTCCGTCCTGCGTGGCATCACTGGGAGTTGGAACTTACTGGGTGGCGCCTAACAACAACAAAGAGGGGCTGAGAGTGAAGTGTCGGGGGTTAATTTTGTACAGGGCTCGCCTGTGCGTTACGTTATTGTTCGATGCTATCAAGTCCACTCTAACACAGGATGACCCTCACACAACAGCAAAGAACAAAGCACCGCCCAGCCCCGCACCATCCTCACCACTTCCACTGTTGCAGCCGCTGTGTCAACCCATCCTGGCAAGGGCCTTCCTCTTTTTTGATGCCCCTCTGCTTCACCAAGCATGGGGTTCTTCTCCAGGGCCTGGTGTGCTGACAACCTGCCCAAAGGGAGTGAGGTGAAGTCCCGCCATCCTTGCCTTTAAGGAGCGCTCTGGCTGTGCCTCTTCCAGGACAGACCTGTTTGTTCTTCTGGCCCTCCGCGGACTTGCAATAGTGCTCACCAGCACCCGCGTTCAAACACCGCGCTGCTTCTTTGTGTTCGGTTAGCTAGTTATATGTTTTGTGTGTGTGCTTTGGCTGGCTAATCAGTTGGTTGTAAATTATTGCCCACGTTGACCCAGTCACCTTTCTTCCCTCTCTGAGAAACACAGAGCCATGGACAGTAATGGGACCCAGTGGCCATCCTGGAAAGCTAGCAGGATCTGACTCCTGGGACCTGAGCAGACCAGGAACATGGAGTCCGTGTGGTGGGAAGAGACGGAGGTTGGTGTGCCTGCCCAGATGGCATGGGTGGCACTGATGAGCAGGGCAGGTTTGCCCTTGGTTCTTGACCAGACTGTTTTCTGGGTCTGGGTAGCCCTGATCCTTGAAAGGAAGGCTGACCTGAGATCAGCCTTGACCTTGAACTCCTGCTGCAGTACGGACCAGTGTGGGCAGGCATGGTGAGATGCGGTTCATTCAGCTCTCAGCCCCCAATATCCCTGTTGCCCGTGCCATCTTGACTCCAGGGCAGCTTGATTCTCTGGCAGGAACCCTCAGGGATATATTTGCATTCAGTGATTGAACACAAAGGAATAGGGATAGGAAGGAGAGTTAGATAGGAAAGGACATTTTGAAAGATGTCAGCGCACCTGTGTTTGTTGAGGACACAGGACGGGGAAAGTCACTTTAAAGCTTCACGTCGCACAGAGCACAAATGCTCTGGTACACGCAGACACACTCCCTCTCTTCCGACTGGAAGGGAGCCCCAGGGTTGGCACTAAGCATGCCCGTCAGCGGTATACTGAGACAGATGTGGTGGAGAGTTGGCTGTGCCCTGGCAGGCATGACTCGGCTGAGTGCTGCCTGGTGAGCCAACGGCCCTGGAGCTGGGCAGTCTTGACCTCAAAACTCAGTCCTGCTACTCACCACTGTCTGAACCTGAGCGTGCTGTTTCATTTGATCTTCAGTGTTCTCCTGAATAACGACACTGCCCTAAGGGTTGTTGGGAAGATTGGTGAAACGCCCTTTCGTCAGGGTAACCTCCTGACCCCACAGCTCCTAGAGCCCCTCCCTGGGTGGACTTAGCTTTGTGGGCCAGTAGCTCAGTGTGGTTCTCAGATCTATAGCAAGTGTCCCCCAGTTGCTCCCCCACGGGGAGGATGACAGCGTCTTGATGGGCCGTGCCGTTACCTGAGTGGATCGCTCCTCTATGGTGTCTTCCTTCCCTTTCCTCAGTACACTCTCTCTCTCCTTCAGCTTCATGTCCATCACCTGGTGGCGGTGGTGGTGGCGGTGTTGAATCAATCCTGACATAAGGTGACACCATGGAACAGAATAGAACTGCCCCACCCAGGTTCCTAGTCTGTCGTTGTGGTGGGGACAGATCACCAGGCATTTTCTCCAAAGCACACCGGGTGGTGAGCAGTCGAGCACTTCGCCCTTGTGCCTTCTCTTCTGTTGTGTCTAGCATCATCTTCTAGCTCAAACGCCAAACCTAACTCACTGCCATTAAGTTGGTGCTGACTCATAGTGACCCTATAGGACAGGGCAGGACTGCCCCTGTGAGTTTCTGAGACTATTAACTGTAGAAAACCTGTCTTTCCCCCACAGAGCAGATGGTTTTGAACTGAGGATCTTGTGGATAGCAGCCCAACCTGTAACCACTATGCCACAGACCTCAGTACCTTTTATAGTGACTCTATAGGGCAGAGTAGAGAACTGCCCCCTGTGGGTTTTGAGGCTGTGAGTCTTTAACGGGGAGGAAAAGCTCATCTTTTCCCTGAGCAGCTACTGGTGGTTTCAAGTAGCTGACCTTGTGGTTAACAGCCCAAACGTGTAACCCACTGTGCCACCGGGGTGCTGTAAGAATTGACACGTGGCAGTGAGTTTGTTTGGTTTGAGTTTTCAGTAATGTTTCTGCTTCTTAAATTACCAAACCTTTGATTAAGTAAGGAGATGTCAACATTCAAGCTATTCTTTCAAGTAAATAAATGCATATTGTTGTAGTTGTCAAGTGCCAAGTCGGTTGCAGCCCACAGTGGCCCTCTGCACAACAGAACAAACCACTGTGTGGTCCTGCGCCATCCTCACGACTGTTCCTGTGCCAGAGCCCATTGCTGCAGACACTGTGTCCGTCCGTCTCCTTGGGGGCCTTCCTCTTTTCACTAACTCTCGACTTAACCAAGCACGATGTCCTTCGCCAGAAACTGGTCTCTCCTGACCACACATCCAAAGCAAGTAAGATGAAGTCTTGCCGTCCTAGCCTCTAAGGAGCACTCTGGCCGAACTGCGACAGATTCTTATGTCCGTTTGGCAGTCTTTGGTCCTTTCAGTATGCTTCTGCAGCGCCACTGTGCATTCAAACACATCAATTCTTCTGTCTTCTGAATTCAAGGCCCAACTTCCACATGGATATGAGGTGACTGAAAAAGCCCTGGCTTGAGCCAGGCTCGTCTTAGTCCTCAAAGCCACCCCATTACTTCTCAGTCTTCTAAAGACATCTTGTGTAACCGATTCGCCCAATGCATTGTGTTGCATTTGATCTCTAATTGCTTCTCCCGTGACCATTGACTGGGGATCCAAGCCAGATCAAATACTTGACAACTTCAATCTTTTCTGCATTTATCATTATGCTACCTATTACTCCAGGTGTGTGGATTTGGGTCTCCTCTATATCGACTTATATTCCACACTGAAGACTGCAATCCTTGCTCTTGATCAGCAAGTGCTTCAAGTCCTCATTTCCAACAAGCAAGGCTGTGTCATCTGCACATCTCAGGTGGTTAACAAGCCTTCTTCCATCCTGATGCCACATTCTTTTTCCTCGAATCCTGCCTCTCTGATTTACTCAGCACGCAGATGGAACCAGTATGGTGAACGGATACAACCCTGATACACCTGATGCACACCTTTCCCATTTGTAAGCTAAGCGGTATCCGCTTGTTTTCTTCACACAACTGCTCTTGACCCCTGTACAGGTTCCGTATGAGCACAATCACTCTGGAATTCCCATTCTTCTTCAGCAGACTCATTCTTTGTCACGATCCTCACAGTCAAATGCCTTTGCAGCACCCATAAAACTCAAGTAAACATCTCTCTGGTATTCTCCGCCTTCTGCCAAGATCCATCTGGCATCAGCAATGACATCCCGGACTCAGCGAGGCTTTCCAAGTTGAGGCCAATTTTGCTGCAATTGTATCAGACTTTAAATCCTGAGCTCTCGGTTTGCAGAGCGCTTTGGTTTATGGTGTAAGCCCTAAATCTGTTTTGAGACTCCACATAGATTCAGCCTTCGGTGGGTTTTTTCCTATCACCTGACAAGGTAAATAGCTTTCCTTCAGGCAGCGTGCCTTTGGTAGTGGATTACTACAACTTCCCAGGTCAATCCAGGAAGGGGTAGTTTGGCCCTTAGGGATTTGCCTGTGTGTGGCCTACAGGAAAATTGGGGCACAAGGGTCACATGGTCAAGAGTTATAGCCTGACTGCCTTGGTTGGAGAGCTCCTGAACCAGTCTGGTGAGCACTTTCTAGCTAGCATAAGATACATGTTCCAATTATGGTCCCATTCCCGATTCTGCGGCCCTACCTGTAGCTGTGGTGTACTCATCTGCTTTTGTGATAAAACAAATGCAAAACAAAAACAAAACAGAACCTCACCGCCATTGAGTCATTTCTGACTCACAGTGACCCCTGGAGGTTTCTGAGACTGTAACTGTGTACAGGTGTAGGAAGTCCAGTCTTTCCCCTGCGCAGCTGCTTCAGCGGGCGGTTTTCTGTCACTCCTGGGACACCATCGTGTGACCATGTGCCGATGGTCTCCCTCATCCCGATGAATTGCCCTCATCTGTGTCCTGTCTAAGACTTAAGAAATGTTATCCATAAGTTATGTTTGAGATTTGAGGTCTCTTTTGTCCCCTACAACACAATTCACACAGCCCAAGGAAGCAAAGCAGAAGCCACTGAAAGGGGCGGCTACTCATTTGTGGCTGGGGGCAAGGGCCAGGCACCTGTGCAGTTAGAGCAACCATTTATTGCCGCAGCCAATTATTGTGGTGACACCCCAACCATAGCATTATGTTCATTGCTACTTCATCACTGTCATTTTGCTACTGTCATGAATCGGGCGACCCCATGAAAGGGTCATTTGACCCCCTACAGGGGTCTCGACCCACAGATTGAGAACCACTGAGTTAGAGGGAGCACAGGCCCCGAACACCTCAAGGTTGGCTTTGCTAGGAGGACTCACAAAACTTGCTAGAAGCGCCTATTCCCATGGCCGCAGTTCATTACAGAGAGAAGATAGAGATTCAAACCAGGCAAAAGAAGCACCTTAGACAGCGTGGATGAACGAACGCCTCCAAACATGGAGCTTCCTGGTGTCGTCTTCCCTCGGAGTCAGGACTACATTTCTGTGTTCAGTACCCATGCATGACAACGTGCACAGGGTACCACCATCAACCAGGGAGCTCATGGGAGCCTTGATGCCCAGTGTCTTCACTGGGGCCCCATGGTCACGAAAGCGTGGTTGGCCTGCCCCCTGGCAGATTGCAGAGTGCTGGCTCTAGGGGAAGGCTTGCCCTCTGTGTCTCCAATTCTAGGAGGTCCCAGCACAGGGACCCCATGCCCAAAGGTCACCCTCTGCTCCAGGCTCTTCTTTCTTGGTAGTAGGTCTTCCTCCTTTCTCCTTTTGTCTCTTGTGAGTTCAAAGGTGATACAGACCACACCCCAGGAGACTGCCCTTACCCCAGATGAGGGCTGTTATGGGGTTATGAGTGGTCCAACCGCCCTTAGTCCTTTTACAACTGGTTGGCTTATCATCTCAGATCATATCATGGAAGCATCATTAGATAATTGCCAAACCATGGCCCAGCTAAATTGACACATATTTTTAAGGACATAATTCAGTCCATGACACATGCCAGAATCATGGCCCAGCTAAATTGACACATATTTTTAAGGACATAATTCAGTCCATGACACATGCCAGACACTTAGTCATTGAACCTCATAAATGGCATATTACTTCTATTTATATTCGATTGGTCAGAGCTAGTAGGCTGTCACCTACTTGCAAAAAAAAAAAGTCTTGGAAAAATAGACACACAGAGTTAATTGTTATCAATACCAAGAGCTGATATTGCCTCATTTGCTCCATTTATACAATGTCCTCTTATCTCTTGTAGCAAATAACCCCTGAATTCCAGTGACTTACACAATTTTTGTTCCTTCCCTTACAAAGATGCCTGCTCATTGGAAGGTTGCGGGGCAGGTCTCCTCTCTACAGAGGGATTCAAAGATCCGGGCACTTGACCAGGCCCAACTTCACTCCATCTCCCATGTTCAACTTCCTTCCTTATCCGCCAGCCAGCTGCAGAGGATCCAGTGGGAGATGGAGGGTGAATTGGGATCCAGCCGGAAAGTGGCTTCAGTTTCTTCCACCCACTTTCCATTGGACACATCCACTTCTCTGGCCTCAACTAATTGTAAGCCATGCAGGGGAATGTACACCAGCAGTGTGCTGAAGGGAAACTGAAATGGATTCGGTGAACATATTTTAAAAATCCAAAACTCACTGCCATTAAGTCGATGCCGACTCATAGTGACCCCATACAACAGGGTAGAACTGCCCCTGTGGGGTTCTGAGACTGCCACTTTATAGGGAGTAGAAAGTCCCATCTTTCTCCTGGAGAACCACTGGTGGTTTCAAACTGCTGACCTTGTGGTTAGCACCCCGATATGTAACCACTACACCACCAGGGCTTCGTGAATACATTGGCTCTGCTATAATCTCACCTTGGGACCAAAATAGGATATGCCAACACCAAACACACAAGCGAACATACAAAAATGCCCCCCTCTTACTCTTTTCAATCTATTTCCCATCTCTTCCATTCATTGAACAAATACAAGGGGGCTTCTGAAAGTTCGTAGAAAAGGTCCCTTGTCTTTTCCATTCATTTTCCCAGGACATTTCTGAAGCCTCCTCATGTGGATGGAAAGCTCACCAGACTTGTGGTCGGTAACCTCCAAGATAGCTCACAATAATTTCCATTGCCTCGTCTTCATTCCTTGTAAAATGCCCGCCACTTGAGTGTTTGCTGAACTTGGAAGGATTACTTATTGACTCAAATAGAATGACGCAGAGGGATGGAGGTGGTTTCCTGCTTGGGTGTGCTGTTGCCGTGTGATGAAGACACTCACATGCCATTGGTCAGTCCCACGTGGCCAGGAACAGAGGACGGCTCTCATGCAAAAGCATGAGCATGGGGGGATGGAGAGCTACTGCGATCTGCCAAGAGCTCTGTGAATGAGCTCGGAAGAAGCTTCTTCAGGCCTACCTGAGCCTGGAGGGAACTGACAACTGCAATCTCAAGCCAGAGGCACTGAATTAAGTCATGCCGGATTTTGGGCCCACAGAAATAACAAGAAAACACATCTTTGTTGCCTTAAGTTGCAATTTGGGGGGTCATTTGTTGTGAAGCAACAGGTAAATGATACAACCTAGCACAAGTCTCTGGAGACAAAGCGTTAACAAGGCACATATGTGTGGGTTAGAGGTACTCTCTCCCCCAGATTAAAATGTTAGGATCGTTTTTGATTCTTACCTTTAGAAAATGGGGCACTGTGAAGTCACAAAACATGTCTTCCACACTGAGCCCCACATCTTGAACTTCAACATTTGGAGTCGTTTACAATCGATGCCCATGGAAGCAGCGGTCCAGAAATCAAATGCCATGTCGCATTGAGCAAATCTGCTGCCAAGACCTCTTTAAAATGTTGAAGAGCGGAGCGTGTGCTCAGGGACAGATAAGACATAAGAACTCACAACACCCGGAACCCAGGAGCAGGAATGGGGGTAGCAATACCAGGAGGACAGGAGGAAGATGGGGAGAGAAAGGGAGGAAGGGGAAATCCATTGCGATGATCGACACATAACCGCACTCCCCGCTCCCCACCTCCTGCAGAGGGATGAACAACAGAAACAGGTGGGGGAAGGGAGACAATAGTCGGTATAAGATATTAAAATAATAATAATTTATCATTTACCAAGGGACCACGAGGAGGGGGGAGAGGAGCTGACACCTAGGGCTCAATAGAAAATAAATGCCTAGAAAATAATGATGACAACCGATGTACAAATATGCTGACACAATTGATGTGTGGATGGTTGTAAGAGCTGTAAGAGCCCCCAATAAAATGATCTTTAAATAAAATGTTGAAGAGCAAGGATGTTACTTTGAAGACTAAAGTGCCCCCTGACTCAAGCCATGGTATTTCAATTGCCACATATGTTCAAAGAAGAATCAATGCACTTGAATTATGGTGTTGGCAAGAAATATTGAACATATCATGGACTGTCAGAAGAACAATCTACCTTGGAAGTAGTACAGTCAGGATGCTCTTCAGAAGCAAAGATGCGGAGACTTCATCTCACCTTCTTTGGACATGTGACGCTTGGTAAAGAGGTAGGGCATCACAAAAGAGGATGGCTGTCAAGGAGATGGATTGGCACCGTGGCCACACCAATGGCTCTGACGTAACAGAAATGATGAGGATGGTGCTGGAGCGGACAGTGTTTCTTTCTGTTGTCCATAGGGTCATTATGAGTGGCACCTGACTGGACAGCACCTAAAAACAACCACAACAGCACATTTGAAGGAAGTAGAGCCAGGACATTCTTCAAAAGCAAGGATGGTGAAACTTCATCACATGCATTTTAAACATGTAACTGAAGGGATCTGTCCCTGGGGAAGGACATCATGCTCGGTACCACAGACTCAGTGAAAAAGAGTAAGACCCTCAGTGACATAGACTGACACAGTGCCTACAACAGTGGACTCAAACACGGCAAGGATTGTGAGCATGGAGCAGGACTGGGCGGTGCTTTGACCTGTTGTAATAGGGTAGCTGTGAGTCAGAACTCATTCAGTGGCATCTAACAACAAAATCAACTACCTTAATTCCCGACCTCGTTGCCATATATTTCCTTTTCCTTTACTTTCTTTACCATCTTACACTGCATTTGTGGAAGTCTAGCTGCCTCGATGGTGATTTTTCACTATTAAACAAGTACATGTATTGAATAATTTGTACAGCGATACAGTACCACAAACTTTTCGGTAGCACAGGGAGGAGATTCCCTAAGTATGGCTCTAGGGTAGACTCAGTTTGCTTTTTTGTTTTTTTCTTTCCCCAACAACTTCATTGAGGTGTAATTTATATGCAAAATGAATTAAGTGATTTTAAGTGTATAGTTGAGTTTTGATATGCTTACAGATGCGTAATCGCCCTCATAATCAAGAAAGAATATTCCCATTATCCAAAACAAGATCCCTCACAACCATTTACTCAAAGTCTTCTCTTCAACCCTGGCCCCAGGCAACCACTTTCTACCGTTATATTTTTGATTTTTAGAGGCTTAAAGTGTACTGGCAATGAGGCTACATGTTGGGCTGCTAACCACCAGGTCAGCTGATCAGACCCACCAGTCCTTCCTTGGAAGAAAGATGAGGCTTTCTGCTCTCATAGAGTTTTACACCCCTTAGCTTCTGGGGTTGTAAAACCTTGTCTTCAAACAAGCAGCCATGTAAGTGAGGTGTCAGCTAAGCCCACATGGAGGAAGCACACCAGCCTGTGTGATCCAAGCCTGTGTAATAAAATCCAAATCTAAAGCAGGGAATGGTGTCAGAGCTTAAATTGTGAACAGCTGGTTTTCCAAAGGCCGTGGGTGACAGTGGAAGCCAGGATCCGTCTGCAGGGTCCACACGTGGATTAAGCCTCTGGTGAAGTCCTACTGATCATAGTGCAGGGAAGAGAATCTCCTGCTTATAAGATAACGTGCGCTGTAAAGCTGATTATGGCAGATGGAGGTAGGCTAAAAGGAAGTGTCTGTCATTTGATCTCCTTTTGACACATTTTAAAGTTGATTTGGTTTTTAATATTTTCTGCTTTTTTTTACCCGGTTGAGGTTTTTGCTATTTTGTCATTGTTGTTGTTTGTTTGCTTCCTGTTTGTATTTTGTTTGACTTTATGTACATGAAATCCCAGATAGGTAAATCTACAGAGAAAATCATTGGGCAAATAATTACCTCGGGGCAGGGGAGGTTGGAGGCAAATTCTGAGCTAACAGTAATGAGTATGGAAAGAATATGTTCTGAAATTGATTGTGGTAATGATTACACAACTCACTGATATGATTAAATTGTATGACATGTGAATAATATGTCAATATAACTATTAAGAATAAAATAAATAAAATGAATGATGCAACTACGATGTATTAAAATACAACAACACACAGATGGCTGCTTATTTGAAGACAAGGATTTACAACCCCAGAAGCTAAGGGGTGTAAAAGTTGGTAATCTCCAAAGTCTGTTGCCTTTGTCTAAAAGTTTTCATTTTGTCGACAACTGTGAACTCATCTGATATTTGTCTTTTTGTGATTACTAATTTCACTCAGCACAATGTCTTCGAGGTCCATCCGTGCCAGTGGGTACCTCATGGTTTCATCATCATCAATTTTAGAGATGCACAGTACCCACTGGGTGTATGCACCAAAGTTTCTTATCCACTCTTCTGATGGACATTTAGTTTCTTTCCATCTTTTTGTTATGTTTCTTCTTGAGATAGCTGTAGTAATAAGTGCCTTTTAAGGAATTTTTCATTTCATCTGTTATCAAATAAATTAGTAGACGTTTTCTCTACCATATCTGTAAGTTCTTTAATGATGTCCTCAATTTCATTCTTGCGATTGCTAGTATATATTATTGTTGTTAGCATGGCCACTGGGTTTTGCTGGCTGCTGTGCCCACAGCATGTGAGTACTGGAGAATGGCCAAGCGTCAGGCCACGCTCCAGGAGCTGGTCCTTGGGAAGTATGCATGCTGTGAGCCCACTAGGCCAGAAAGTTCCTCTTGTGATGTTTCTCAAGTGCGTATGACTAAGAAAGCTCAACACCAAGCCATTTCATAAAGGAAAATGACTAAAAGGGCCCAGATCCAGTTCCACAGAGCAGGCAAAAAGTATGACTTTGGAGCTGAGAAGACACACCTCAATAGCCAGCCAGTACAGGGGCTTGTAACAGGACAAAAGTGAACTGATGGAGATATTAGTTAAGCCTTTTTGGTTTTATTTCCCTTATTTCTTAGCCTCGGTTTCACTTTTTCCATCTCTTACTTCTCTGGATTGTAGTCAGAGAGATTACTTCCAGATGTAGTTATTTCCTTAGTTCTGCTCAATCTGTTGTTTAACGTGTTCATTGAATTTTAAAGTCAAACAATGATATGTTCTCATTTTCAGAGGAGCTGTTTGAATTTGGCCTTGCACATCATTCTATTTTCGTAACTTATATTCCTTTCGGACATAATTTTAAGCAGTCTAGAGCCAGCAGGCCTCCTTAATAAAACAAAGGGAGGGAAATTTCTTTTTAAGGAACCCTGGTGGTGTAGTGGTTATGAGCTGGGCGACCAACCAAAGGTCGAAACCACTGGCTGTTCCACGGGAGAAACAGGAGGCTTTCTGCTCCCATAGAGGTTTCCAGGCTTAGAAACCCACAGGGGCAGTTCTACTCCGTCTTATAGAGTCTTTAAAAGTCGGAATGAACCCAATGGCAGTGAGGTTTTGTGTTTAGTTCAGAAATCTCAAATTTTCTATTATTATCTCAAGAGTTTGCAAGACATGTGCATGGTGTGTGGGACTTTTCTCTCTTGCAGCTTGTAATTTTTGTCTGTGTGTTTGTTTCTCTTTGGTGTTTCCCCCTTGAGAACATCATATTTATTCCGGGCAAAGGAAATATACCTGGAGAGTCGCTGATATTCCCTGACATCCAGACATGTCACCAGTATGGGAGTAACTGGCACTAAATTTTCAGCATGGAGATGCTTGTACAATGGAGGCAGGGGCCATTCCAGCCCACGCTCTGGCAGGGTGCAGTTAGTACCTCAATAATGCACAGGAGGTGTTGCTGCTCCTAGAACCTGCACAGCGCAGAGTCTATTGTTGCTTTCTTGGAACGTGGGAAGAACTCTCCAGTTCATCTTTGAGGGAAAGGGAAGGTCTCCCAAGATCTTAGCTTATTTGAGGGTCTCAGTCCCATCTCCTTGGTTCACCTGGGCCCAAGTCTCCATTTCTTCCTCTTGTCTGAGAATTGAGAGCCTACCTCCTGTGGCCTCTATCTTGCGCTCATCCCAAGAGACGAGTTACACCTTCAGTGCTCACACTGATCAGTTTTGTCATTCCCCTGGCCATAGGAACAGCTCAGGAGCAGGGACAGAGAGAGTTCCTGGGACCACCCAGGAAGAAGAGCCACCAGCGGCGTGCGTTCGAGACTCCTGCCTGAAGTGGCAGATGCAGCAGATTTCGTGCCATGACAAGAGCAGAGGCACCAGGCAGAGGAGCTGGGATGCTGAGACCATGCCAGATGGCAGTGAGGCAGAGCAGCTGCCGGGAGTCCTGGTCCGTGGAAGCAGAGGCCAATGCACTATGTGACCGAGAGGCTAAGCGCCAGAGAGAGACTTGGTTGCTGCCTGAGTAGAGACACTGCTGTGAACCAAAGAGGGTCCCCTTCATGTTTTCTGATTGTGGTTTGTGGTAGCCTGTTAACTCCCCCCTCAGAAGCCCCCATAATCGCCAGCCTTCCCAGTGAGTTCTGCGTGGCCGCTGCAATGGTTAAACCCAGCCAGAAGTGGAGGAGCAGTTGGTGTGTGAATAGGGCGAATGACTGGTAGAAGGTGGGCATGACTCATCTCTGTCTTGTGACAATGGGCCTTGGGCTGGTGTGGAGTTGGATTAGCCATCGCCCTGTTGCAGCCGGAGGAGGTCAGGTGTGGCTCCCAGGCCTTTTTCTCAATCGGAATAACCAATGGGAACCAGGCAGGGGAGAATGTGTGATCCTCGAGGGTGCTGTTATTTTGGGTGCTTATTGATAGAGTTTTGTGAAATTGGCCCGGGCAGAAGATGACAAAGAGGCCAGTTTGTTGAGATTGGATCCCACACTGGAGTTGGCCAGATTTCCACCCCATCCAAGTGCTGGGCTCCTGGCCAATACACTCTGCACTTATATTTCCCAAGGAAATAAGTGATTGGCCACTGATTTCAACCCCCCAAGCTCTGAAGACAGCAAAACAAACCAAGTGTCTTGTTTGCTTGGCTTGCTACCAGCTGACAGTTTTTATTTGACTCTAAGGAGCAGGCTACGATGGGTGTTTGGTTTTATACGCATGTATTTTTAAATGAGCTTCATTTTAGAGTTGAGCACCAGGTGGATGTGTAGAGAGGCTTTAGGACGTCTTCCATATTTTTAACTCCTAAAAGTTGCCTGGCCAATTTGGTACCCGTGGAATCATATCTCACAAATGTTCATCTCCCCAAAGTGACAAAATATTCTGGAGCCTTGGCGCAGCCGTTAGATCTTCCATGCCTGTTGAAGGCAAACAACTCCGTAACTGTCTTAGTGGCCCAGTGCTGCTGTTGCAGAAATGTCATGGGTGGATGACTTTCACAAGCAGAGATTTCATTTAAAAAATAAAGTAAGAACAACTCCCAGGGCACCAGTCCTCAGAGAAGGCCCTTTCCCTCTGCTGGTTCTTACCTTCTTACAACATCCATGAGCCAAGTTCTCTGGAGACCTGCATGTGTCTTGGTATCAATTTCAACTCACAAGGGTGGGGGACCTTTTCTCTGCCAAGGGCCATTTGGATATTTATAGCGTCATTCTCGGGCCACGCAGGTCCACCATTTAATGGACTCGGCCCCGATGCCATGGCTGGAACTGCTTCTCTTTGGTGAGGCGTGTGATGTCAGCCGGGGTTGATGATTTCACGGGCCTTCCACAAAGTGCCAAGGACTACCGAAAGAACCAACAAATCTGGCTTGGAGGAAGTATAGCCACAATGCTCCTTGGAGTCCAGGATGGCGAGATTTCCTCTCATGTTCTTTAGCCATGTTGTCAGGAGAGACCAGGCCCTGGAGAAGGACATCGTGCTTGGTAAAGCAGAGGCACAGCGAATAAAAGACCTTCAACAAGATGGATGGACACGGTGGCTGCAACATGCGTCAAACATAAGAACAAGTGTGAGAATGGCGCAGGACAAGGCAGTGCTTCTTTCTGTTGTGCATGGTGTCGCTAAGAGTTGGAACGGACTCTATGGCACCTAACGACAGCAGCAACACGAGCTGCAAACTGGACATCCTCCCTCCCTGCACCAAGAGGTCTAGGAGTTTCTCAGCGCGGTGACCCCAGAGCCAAAGGACATGCTCTGTTCCTGCCTCTTCTTTCTTGGTGGTACTGAGGTTCCTCTTTCTTTCTTGTTTGTGTTTTTTTTTTTTTTTACTAATAAGTCATTTTATTGGGGGCTCTTACAGATCTTATAACAATCCATACATCCATTGTATCAAACACATTTGTTACAACATTTGTACATATGTTGCTATCATCATTTTCAAAGCATTTTCTTTCTCCTTGAGCCCTTGGTATCAGTTCCTCTTTTTTCCCACCTTCTCTCATCCTCCCACCCTTGCGGACTCCTGATAAATGATTGTTATTTTCATATATAACACTGTCTGCTGTCTCCCTTCACCCATGTTTCTATGGTTCATCCCCCTGGGGAGGGAGAGAGGGTGTCATACATCGATCATTGCAGTCAGTTCTCGGTTTCCCCCTCTTCTCCCCTTCCTTCCCCCTCCCCTCATGGTATCACTACCCTCATTACTGTTCTTGAGGGATTTATCTGTCTTGGATTCCATTTTTTTCCATGTAATTATGGTTTTTTAATTGTGGGAAAGCTATACACACGAGAACAGTCTCCAATTCAACAACTTCTGAATGTGCAGTGCAGTGCCAGTGATGGTAATCTCCGTGTTGTACAACCATGATTGGTATCCTTGTCCAGGTTCTTCCACCACCGTTAACATGAACTCAATGCCCCCTAAGCTCAAACGCTTTGCCCTTCACCCATGGGAACCGTAGGTCAGGTTTGATAGCTTTCTTTCTTTTGTATTTTTCTTGATAGACTATTTGCTATTTGCCTATCACCCACTTCCACAGTTAAATTGCTTTTAAAAAGAGCTGTCTACCCGTCATCACGATCAGGTCCAATGCTCCTCCCACTGAGGTTCCTCATCTTCCGCTCCCTTCTCTCTCCTTTTATCTCTTGGAAGACAAACTGAGGTTCAGGACTTAAACTTCTCCTCCGAGCAGGGTTGCCATCTGGGCTAATCCAAACGCACTGCCCTTGAGCCAATTGAAGCTCAGTGACGCTCCGGGACAGAGCAGACCAGCCCATTAGGACTTCCATGGTGGTCCGTCTGTCTGGAAGCAGACTGCCAGAGAGCAGCTGGGGGCCTCAAACGACCTACCGACAGGTAGCAGCCCAGTGCTTACCTCACCACCTGGGCCCCTGACCTAGGGAGGGTGGTGACTAAATTAAAGGCTAGCCAGCCAACCTCATTAACACAACAAACATAACCTGATCCTCTTTAATCCAAACTCGCCCTGCCTCATTCACCACAGGATTGATAGCACATCCCAAAATGGGCATCAGGGCTCAGCAACGAGCGAGCGGGCACAGATTTGGGGGTGGGATGAAGTTCGGTCGATGACAGCTGCCTCTGGCGTGTGGAGAAATGGAGGAGCGAAAAGGAGACATAAAACCTTGATGACGGATTTCCCAGGTAGGGCGGCTCTCAGAGGAGCCAAAGAAAAGCTATGCCGTCTCCTTTTAAAAATGACCCCCCCCCCCAAAAAAAAGACAAATCATTACAGAAGAGCTTGGCAACTAGTATTAGGCCTCTATTGTTCTGGTGAGAGAAACATACTTAGATTTATTATATTTTTCTCCTTTTTGATGTTGCCTTTCCCTTCCTCCACATTACTATTGATCCACCGTCTGGTCTGTGATTTTGCCTCCCCCCTCCTGCCTCTGGTCACCATCCAAGAAGCCCCTGCCCCGCCCCCGTCCCTGTCCCCACCCCCACCCCATGTGTAAACCTTTCCTTGGCTTTTTATTCTTTCTGTCCATGGAGATTTCATTAAATGGTCAGATCACCACTTTCCACACCCGGACGTCCAGTGGGGCGGGGGCCTCTCTCTGGGCAAGTGTCCATCTGCATATCAGGCGATGGCCAGGAAAAACCGACGCCTGTGTGGCACTGTTAAGCCAGGGGCTCTTCCTACACAGTTTGTAGCCGTGGTGCCGGACGAGGGCAGACACTGGCAGGGGCATTGCTGACCGAAGGAGGCTGTGCCGGAGTGGATCCTTACAATGACGGGCTTGCTGGCGAGGCTACCTGCCATCCAGGTGGTGCCCATCTGTGGGAGCGCAGGCCTCTGGAAACAGAATGTGTCCTGGTCCCGGGCTACCCCCATGGGTCACTGCAGGGAGAATCATCGCGAACCACAGTTTTCATGGGCCGACTGAAGAAAGCCAGCCCTTTCTTCCTAGTGCCTCTTAAGTCTGGAAGCGCTAGAAGACGCATTCAGCATCAGAGCAACATGGGAGTGGCCAGGCGGAGAAGGAACGTATTCAGCTGCCCCTGGGCAATTCAGGAGTGAGGGGTCCAGACCCCCCCACAGTTGAAAATCCAAGTTACCACTCTCACTCCTCTCAAACTGGACTCCTCATGCCAACTCTTATTACCCGGAACCGATGCGGTTGAATCGTGGTGCTGACGAGGCACTGAAAGGGCCACGGACGGCCAAAAGCACAAACCAATCTGTCTCGGAAGAAGTACAGCCAGCGTGCTCCTTAGAGGCAACGATGGCAAGACTTTATCTCACGCGCTTTGGCCATGTTGTCGGAAAAGACCAGTCCCTGGGGAAGGACTCACGCTTGCTAGAGGGGCAGACGTAAGAGGGAGGCCCTTAACGAGGCGAACTGACACGGTGGCTGCAGCAATGGGCTCACACCTAGGCATGCTCGTGGCGGCGGTGCTCTGTCCTGCTGCCCAGGGTCGCCGTGCCATGTGCCCGCTCCATCAGCCCATACTCTGTATGTTACATGGCATCGTCTGCATCTACCAACGCAGCCGCAGCCCCAACACGAAGACAAGAAAAGCACTTCACAGAGCAGTGTTATGGCTCCGAGGAGGATGAAAACCTTCCAGAGATCACGGCTTACTGCGATGCGCAACGTCTCAGTGTCACCGGTGGTTCTTAAAAGAAGCAACAAACAGGCCCCAGCCGTTCAAACCTGTGTTGTCCTAAAGTCAACTGTATTTTGTTCATAACCCTATTTATCACCTAAATTGCACATTAAAAATAATGACCCAGCAGGGTGTATAGACAGGAAGACAGGGTGACAATTTAGAGAGTGGTGGAGTGAATCAAAGCTTTATTTTACCTCCTCTGAGGGCTTAGTGGTTACACATTGACTGGGATCTGCAAGGTCCGCAGTTCAAAACCACCAGCTGCTCTGTGGGAGAAAGATGAGCTTTCTACTCCTGTAAAGTAGAGAGCAGATGCTTTGAAAATGATGAGGGCAAAGAATGTACAGATGTGCTTTATACAATTGATGTATGCATGGATTGTGATAAGAGTTGTATGAGCCCCTAATAAAATGTTTTGTTTTTTAAAGAGTAAACATCTCAGAAACTCATCCTGTCCTATGAGGTCGTTATGAGTCAGCATCAACTCAAGGGCAGTGAGTTTGGTTTTATTTCTTTTTGGATGGGAGAACGTAGATTTATCTAAAGTGCTGTACTTTCAATTTTCCATTTGTTTCATGTATTCTGGCTGAATTTGTGGTGGGGTATGATGTCCTATGGAGCCCTGGAGGTGTAGTGGTTCTGTGTTGTGCTGTTAACTGCAAGGTCAGCAATTCGAAACCACCAGCTGCTCCAAGGGAGAAAGAAGGGGCTTCCTACGCTCATAAAGAGCTACGTCTCGGAAACTCACGTGGGGCCTTTCCAAGCTGCTCTGCAGGGTTTTTATGGTTTCCAGTCAATGACAATGACTGACTGACAATGACCTCTATAGCAGGTAGGAGACCAGGTGAGAGACCCAGGTCATAGTCCAGGTGAGAGATGACGAGAACAGGTGGCCACCAGGTGGAGGAGGGACATGTGGGATGACAAGACCCACTGGACTGGCTGTGAGCCATGAGACTGGAGGGAGGAGTCAGAATGAAGCCCAGCCTCCTGGCTTGGGTGATAGGTGTCACCAGACACAGAAAAGGCAGGGCGTGGGAGGTGTTAGGCACAGGGGCCACTGGGCCCGCCTGATGAAGTCACAGTCAGGAGACTATGACTCACTGAGTCTAAATCTCACTGGAGGCTCGCTGTTCAACTGAAAGTTCCTTTTCAAGGAAAAACAATTTTTGTTATTTATACATGTAGCTGTGCCAAGTGTTGGTCTTTTTTTTAAAGCTGTGCAGCAGCTAGCTCCCCTCCCTACTTTCGGGGTATCCCACTCTTTGCATGGAATGAGCGGGGCACAGGACACTGCTTCTCATTCTAAGAATGTGCGAGGGACCCCCTGCACCCATCCCCTGGTGCAGAACTTTGGATCTGCTGGAGGAAGGCGTGGGCCAAGAAGACTCGCGCTCTGCCGCTTGGGCAGCGGCGCACACTTTCCTGAGGACACTGTGGGTAAGAACGCCACGCAGCAGCGTGTCCCCACCATAAATGGGATCAGGATATTGATGTGAGCTGCCCCAGAGTCGATGCTGACACAGGGGCCTCCGTGGGGAAGGAGTAGACACGCTCTGGGAGGGTCCTAAGGAAGCGGAAGGTCCCAGGCATGTCTTCCAAGGTGTCCGATGCAGTCTCGTCTGATGTACTGAACCAGCCGAGACCCTCAGGCGCCGCCCAAGGTAAGCACTTGTGGCTGCCATTGTTTTTGGTCCCAGCTCATGGTGGCGACCCAGGGACGCCAGCAGGAAGACCTCCCAACCCAGCTCTGTCTTCACCACTTTCCTTTCTCGTGACTTGCGACCTTACCAAGTACGATGTCCTTTTCGACAGGGACTGGTCTTTCCTGACGACCTGTCCAGAATGTCCGAGATGAAACGTCTCCAGCCTTGAGCCGCAGGCACATTCTGGCTGTATGCTCCTTCCAAGACGGATTTGGCCGCTCTCTGGCAGTCAGTGGTGTACTCAGCATTCCTGCCAACCCAGTAACGGGAGTGCATCCACTCCCCTCCGCTCGTCCTCATTCTGTGTCCAGGTTTTGCACGTCCATGACGTGATTGGAAACACCAGGGCTTGGGTCAGGCGTGCCTTAGCCCTGAAACCCCGACGTCTCTGCTTTGGGGCACACTGGGAAGAGGGCTTTTGCAGCAGGTTTGCCCGTTCGGCTTCCTGACAGCTGCTTCCACGAGCGTTGTCATGGCCCCAACCAGAATGAAGTTCTTGACCACTTCAACCTCTTCTCTGTGGTCGCGAGGATGCGATTGGTCCAGCGGTGACCACTGCATGTTGAGCTGTACTGCAAACCGGAGACTGCCCGCTGCGATCTTCATGAGCAAGCGCTTCAAGTTCTTCTTCACTTCCACAGAAGAGCCATAAGGAACTGCTCTGGCGCTTGTCATCCGAGCAGGTCCCCCGTTTCCTGCTGCTTCGGGGAACTCTCAGTGCTATCCCTCCTCCTCCCCGAGGTATTGTTGGTAGGAGAGTTTTAGGGAGGAGCATTTTTTGAACCTTGACTCTTGGGCATCTCTGTGAGTTTCACGCATGAATGGCAAGCTGGCGTGCTTAGTAAAGAGTTCTCCAGTGATTCGTGGGAGCTGTGGTGGAAGTGAGTCACAACCTCTCCCTCTCCTTTCACCATTTCTGAGCTGGTCTGGAGGCCTGGGATGGCTCACAGGGTCATTTTCAAGGCACCATTTTTCACCCAGCAGTTTGTGGAAATTCCCCTCCATCGTGGGGCCTGGTTTCGCCCCTCCCGCTGGTCAGTGGTATTGCGAGTGCACACATCACGGTGGGGATTCCAAGTCCACGGAGGGACCTGCAGAGAGGGTCCCCAAATGCAGGCTCTCTGTCAGTCCTCTCCTGAATTTCCCAGCTCCATTTCCAATGGCTATTTTAGGTCTGGATCTTATTTTTTACATTTCTTAGTTTCAGACAACTGAAACCGACTTAATTGAGCTTAAATCAAAAAAAGGAACTATCATATCATAGTGTACAGGAACATTTCATGGAGCCTAAGGGTAGAAATGTCACCGTGTCTCAAAAGGGAAGTGGAAAGTTCTTAGGACTCTCTGGGTTTTATTTCTGTTCTGCTCTGAGGTTCTCGACGGAGGCTGATTGAGATCAACTGGTGACCCGGTTGCCATCAGGTTGACTGACTCTGCCCCACAGGACGTTCAGTGGATGGTGTTTGGGAAGTGGATCACCCTGCCTTTCTTTTGATGTCCCTCTGGGTGGACTTGAACCCCCAACCTTGCAATTAGCAGTCAAGTGCATTAATGGCATGTGCTAGTTGGAGTCTCCTATTACTAGCAATAGCTGGTGTTTGTTGAGTGTGAGGAGCCATAGCGGTGTTATCAGGCACGCACTGGACTGTTAACCAACAGGTCAGTGGTTCAAAGCCACCAGCCTACCTGCAGGAGGGAGATGACGCTGTCTGCTCCTGCAAAGGTTTACAACCCTGAACCCCTACGTAGGTTCACCATGAGTCGGCATCAACCTATTGGCAGTGGGTAAAGCCTATGCCACAGAACCCTCGGGGAAAAGCACTATTGTTTGTATCATTTCCATTACACATCTAGGAAACTGAGGCACAGAGAAATCACCTTGGCCCACGGTCAACGTATGAGGGGCTGTTAGGCTCAGAATCTGGATCTCGGTGGCCTGAATTCAGAGCTGAAACCCAGCCTCCACAGCCTGTCTCAGGTTGTCCTAGAGCAGGTTGTCCTCGAAGCCCCACCCACTCCACTATGTGTGTCTGAACACCTGCGGTGAGGGTGGGAGGGGAGGAGTAGAGCGTGTTTCCAGTGGGGCAGCCTTTACCAAGAGCGAGCGATTGCTTATACTGAAGGGAAATCTGCCTTTCTGAAAACGCCCTGTTCCGCACTGCCCTCCGCCCCACCCCCAATGTCTTTCCAGTCAACACCTCCATCTACAGGAATGCCCGTTAGACGTTCAAGACTTGGGCTGGACACCCTTGATCCTCTCAAATGCCCCTCAGGTTTTTAAGCCAGGAGGCTGCCACCATCTTGCTCCCTCTCTTCCCTGTACCCACACGCAGATGGTCCCAGCCACCTGTCTTGGTTCCCTAGTGCAGATGGAACAGAAACCCCACGAGGGGGTGACTTCAAAGAATGTACACAAGTGTACGTTCTCACGGTCTGCAAGCCAAAGGTCCAGATCAGGGTCTCGGCCACGCTTCCCTTCTCCAGCCTCTTCTAGGGTTGGTGTCTGCTGGCCATCGCTGTCCTCCCCTCGTGTCCAGGTGTCAGGTATTCCTTGGCTGTCGTGTCACATGGAGTTCTTCCCCTGTCTCCCACTCTGTGTGACATCAGTCACATGGGATTAGGATCCGCCCTACACTGGCATGTCCTCTTAACACAACACAAGAGAACCCCTCTTTCACAAAGGGATGGCATTCACGGGAACAAGGGCCAGGAAGTCCATGCCGATTTGGGGCTGGCACCATCCAGTCCACAACACTAAGACCCACCATGACTGTTGTTATCGAACCAACTCACTGCCAGCGAGGCAGTGCTGACTCAGGGTGACCCCTGTGGGCTTCCCAGCCTGTTAATTGTTGACAGGAGTCGAAAGCAAAGTCTTTCTCTGGAAGAGCTGCTGGTGGTTTCGAACTGCCGATCTTAGCGGATGACAAACTGGCTTCACGTGACGCATGGCCCTCCTCCCAGTAGCTTGTGTGTGGAGTCTGTTATTGCAGAGACCAGTCAGTCCATCTCATGGAGGGTCTCCCTCGAACTTCACTGAGCGGGATCACCATAGGACCTAGTAGTCCCCTGCTTAGGGGTGAGCAATTCCATCCAAAGGAAGTGAAAACATTTGTTCACCCCGAAACTTAGACACAAATGTTGATAGCTGAGCTCTTCTTAATGGCCAAGGGGTTTATACTATAGTGGCTTATACCAATCGTGCATACCAAACGGTTGATACTATAAGCAAGTCAAAGGTTCTTTAGTGGAGGAATGGGATGGGTTGGGTATGTAAGTGTGGTACACACAGTAGAATACTAAAAACGATGAAAAAAACAAACAATAAAAACCTCATTGCCTGGGGAGGGAGGGGAAAAAAAAAGAGGACCTGATGCAAGGGGCTTAAGTGGAGAGCAAATGCCTTGAGAATGATTGGGGCAGGGAATGTATGGATGTGCTTTATACAATTGATGTATGTATATGTATGGATTGTGGTAAGAGTTGTATGAGTCCCTAATAAAATATAAAAAAAGAAAAGAGAAAAAAAATGACTAGGGCAAAGACTGTACAGATGTGCTTTATACAATTGATGTATGTATATGTATGAACTGTGATAAGAATTGTATGAGCCCCAATAAATTGTTTAAAAAAACAAAAACCTCATTGCCACCGAGTTGATGCTGACTCACAGTGACCCTATAGGACAGGGTGGAAGTGCCCTGTGGGTTTCTGAGACTGTCACTTTAAAAAAAAATCATTTGATTGGGGGCTCATACAACTCTTATCACAATGCATACATGCATCCATGGTGTCAAGCACATTTGTACATCGGTTGCCATCATCATTCTCAAAACAATTGCTTTCTGCTTGAGCCCTTGTTATCAGTTTCCCATTTTCCCTTCTCTCCTGCCACTCCCTCCTTCATGACCCCTTGATAATTTACAAATTATTATTATTTTGTCATTCCTTACACTGTCCAATGTCGCCCTTCACCCACTTTTCTGTTGTCTGTTCCCCCGGGGAGGAGGTTATATGTAGATCCTTGTAATTGGTTCCCCCTTTCTACCCCACCTTCCCTCCACCTTCCCAGTATCACCGCTGTCAGCACTCTCAGGTCCTGAAGGGATCATCTGTCCTGGATTCCCTGTGTTTCTAGATCCTATCTGTATCAGTGTACTTCTTGTCTAGTCGGATTTGTAAGGTAGAATTGGAATCCTAATAGTGGGGGCGGAGGTTTGGAGGAAGCATTTAAGAACTAGAGGGGGTAAAAAAAAGAACTAGAGGAAAGTCGTATGTTTCATCGTTGCTACACTGCACCCTGACTGGCTCATCTCCTCCCTGCAGCCCTTCTGTAAGGGGATGTCCAGTTGCCTACAGATGGGTTTTGGGTCCCCACTCTGAACTCCCCCTCATTCACAATGATATGATTTTTTGTTCTTTGATGCCTGGCACCTGATCCTTTCGACACCTCGTGATCACACAGGCTAGTGTGCTTCTTCCAAGTGGGCTTTGTTGCTTCTGAGCTAGATGGCCGCTTGTTTATGGGAGTGGAAAGCCCTGTCTTCCTTCCACAGAATGGCTGGTGGTTTCGAACCAATACCTTGTAGTTAGCAGTCCAACTTATAGCCACGATGCCACCAGGGCTCCTAGTGAAATACTCGACAACAATAAAGAATAACTTCATTGACTGCAGAATTCAAGCAACAATTACACACTTTGTAAACGCACAAGATGCCATGTATGTGTTCTCTTTAAACTAATTAACTGAATATTTTTGTGAATTTAATCACAATAATAATTTAAAAAGAAACAGTATTACAAGGATATTCATATAGTAAGGAAATCACTTCAGGCGGCAGACTCAGCAAGTAAACAATAACGAGTTCTAAGGCTGGACGAGGAACCCTGGTGTCTATGGTTGGGCTGCTAACTGCAAGGTCTGCAGTTCAAAGCCATCCCCAACTCCTCTGGAGAAAGGTGGGGCTTTCTACCCCTGTAAAGATTTACAGTCTCAGAAACCCACATGGGCAGTTCTACCTTGTCCATGAGGCTACTAGACATCAAAAGTGACTTAATAGCGTGAGTTTGGGTGTTTTGTGTTTTGAAGGCTGGATGGCACAAAGACTCAGAGATTCAGCTCAAAGTTGAGAGGCTGGTGGGTCAAACGCCCGCCGAGGAGCCTCAGAAGATTGGCCTGCTGGTCTGCTTGGAAAAGGCCACTCCCCTGGGAAAAGATCCCAAGCCTTGGGAGCCGTTTGCATTTGCATGCCCGAAGTCAGCATGCGTTGGGAACAACTCGGCTGAGGTCAGAAGAGAATAAGTTCCTCCTGCAGAGTCTGGTGATGGCGAGAGGGTGGTGACTGTACAACCCTGTGGGCATCATTGATGGCACAGAATTAATTGCACGCTTAACAAATATCCAGCATGTTGAATTCCACAGCTATACAGACTCTATCACCAAAGAATGAGTTCCTAGATTTCTGGATTTCAAGTCACAGGGAGAGAGGAAGGTGCTCTGCTATCTGATGTGAACGAATTCCTGAGCTTCAGCATCTAACTTCCTTCATTCCCACAGAGGCATCTTTGAAGAAAATACGGATTTCTTCATAGCACATATTTTGAAGTTCTGGGATTTTGTTTTCTCCTGTAGAAAGGTGCTATGGATTGAACTGTGTCCCCTCAGAAGACAGGTTAATGTTTTCATCCCTGTGATGATGACCTTGTGAATATGCCTTTGGTGGCTCTCTGAAGATGTAATCAGTCAACCCAAGGTCACACTGGAGGCGTCGCTGTTGATGGTTCCCATCAGCAGAAATTACTAAAGCAGTGATTTATTTTATCTGTATGAGGAGATATTTGCCACCTTATGACATACTGACTGATAAAGTCATCAAGAAAATAATTCCTTCTACTTGGTGGTCATCTGTCCTATTGTCCCCAGCTCACTCACCGCCATCGAGTCAATGCTGACTCCAAGCGACTGGCTGTAGGTTTCTGAGACGGGAATAGAAAGCCCAGTCTCCCTCCGGAGGAGCTGCTGGTGGGTACAAACTGCCAGCCCTGCGGATCTCACCCCAACATGCAACCACTCCCCCACCAGGGCTCCACCCTACTGGGCTTAGTGAGCATCGATGGAGGATTTGCTACAAACAGGAAGCAACGGTGCCGGGGTTTCCAGGACCCTCGGGGTGGGCAAAAGGCAAGTAAGACAAAGTCCCTGCCTGCTAAGAATGACCCCCTGGCTGGCTGTGATTGTGTGCTGTTGCTGTCAGATCGGAGCCATGCCCTCGGTGTTTCACGCACCAGCAGGGTCAGCCGAGGTGGGCAGGTTGAGAGAGCTTCAGACTGAGCCTGACGAGCGAAGAAGAAACGCCTGGTACTCCGTTTCTGACAGCTGGACAGAACATTCACCCAAGATTCTGACTTCCTGCGGAGTCAGTCCGAGGAGGCCGACTGCTGGATAAGGACGGGTGGCAAAGTGGGGGCCCGAGGAGAGGAGGGAGACCCTCAAGACGATGCCCTAACGCAGGGCGCAGTGGACACAAACAGCGATCGTGAAGAGAGATGAAGATGGGGCATACTTACGGCCCTCGGGGATCCGAGTTGGGTCAGCGCTACACAGTCAGGAAGCAGTGACTGAGCTGGGGAGCAGGCGGGAAGAGCCGGGAGGAAATGAGTAAGACTGGCGGGATGGCGGCCATCCAGGGTAGTATTCCTGTCCCCACAGACCAGGGCTCTGGGTTGGAGAAATAGCCCTTCTCAGCTAGGAAGCCATCAGCTTGTATTTTTATGCTGATAAAGTCATTCCTACTTGGCATTCCTTTGAGGACCAAGGAGCATCTGACCCAAGCCACGGTGTTTTCAATCGCCTCCTATGAATGCGAACATTGGAGATGGAGTAAGGAAGACCGAAGAAGAATGGGTGCATTTGGAGGATGGTGCTGGTGAAGAATCTTGAAAGTACCAGGGACTGTCCAAAGAACAAACACATCTGTCTTGGGAGAAGTGCAGCCATGCTCCTGAGAAGCAAGAACGGCAAGACTTCATCTCATGTTCTTTGGGCGGGCTGTCAGGAGAGACCAGTCCCTAGAGAAGGACATCCTGCTTGGTCAAGGGGCGGGGCAGTGGAAACGAGGAAGACCCTTGACAAGATGCCTTGCCCCAGTGGCTACCCCCGTGGGCTCAAACAGCCGAACAACTGTGAGGATGGCGCAGGACCAGGAGAGGTCTCCTTCTGTTGTGAGTCAGAGCCGACTCGAAGGCACTCAATAGCGACGTGCTGTGCACCAACGGTTTGGGTGTCATTTGGCTCACGCAGGGTGAACAATCCCTGGAAGTTACAAAGTTCACGGCATCCTTTTGGCAGCACCAGAGCCAAATCCACACACAGACCAGTGCCGTTGAGTCATTGCTGACTCACAGACACCCTAGAGTCAGAGCAGAGCTGCCAAGGCTCCCCGGGCCAGGAGCTTCGGGAGCAGAGGGCCATCTCTTCGAGTCGGGGAGCGGATGGTGAGTTTGGACCACTGGCTTCAAGTTAGCCAAGCTCTGAAACCTCTGTACTAGTAGGGCCTTGTCTAAACAATGACTTGAAGAAGTGAGGATTTTGAAGGGTTTATAACGACACGGTGCCACTCCTAGCTGAACAACGGGACGCTTGAGCCCACTGAGTCACCTCAGCGCACAGCCGTGCAACTTCTACGCAGCAGTTTGACTTTGTCCACACAGGGTCGCCAGGAGCCGAAATCAACTGGACAGGAATTCACATCCCCTTCACCAACATAATGGAATCTTACCACTTTGGTGTCTCTCAAAAACTCAACCCAAACCCACTGCCATCCGCTCGGTTCCGACTCATAGCGACCCTCTAAGAGTAGAACTTCTGTGGGTTTCCGTGGCTGGGAGGGGAGTAGAAAGCCTCATCTTGCTCCCGCAGAGTGGCTGGCGGTTTCTGAACTGCTGACCTTGCAAGGAGCAGCCCAACGCATACCCCACTACCCAAAGGAAATCTTTTAGGGTTCAAATGTTTTCCACGGCCTTAGATTGCTGGTGGTTGTTTCCTCCCCCCACCCCTCCCCCCAAATTTGTTGCTTAACACTTTGTTCACAATCAGTACCAACAACAAACAGATCTCACTGTCACCAAGTTCATCCCGTCTCTAGTGACTGACCCTGTGGGTTTCTGAGACTATAACTCTGTACAAGAGTAAAAAGGCTTGTCTTTTTCTTGAAGAGCAATTCATGGGTTTGAACTTCTGACCTTGCGGTCAGCACTCCAACTCGTAACCACCAGGTTTCCTTCGCCCTCCCAATAAGCCACCCTTGTACTGGTTGGAGATCTTATTGATGACCCAGCAGAGAGAAGCCATTCAAGAACAGCCGTCCCTGCCCCATGGAATGCGAGAGCCTGCCCTGCTGGAAAGACCGGGTGGACTCATCACTGATGATTGGGCTGACTGGGCACTTGCACGTGCCCGTTGCGACACCTGCCGTTGGTGTACGATTGCCAAGGGCTTGAAAAATACGCAGGTAGGAAGACAGGGCACACATCTCAAAACAAGGCGCGTGGCCCCGCTTCTCATTTATTGATTCAAAAAGTCTTCACAGAAAACTTATGGAGGACAAGCCATTGTCCTGGGCACGGAGCTTCGAGTAAATGCAGGCCTTCTCAGCTAGTCTGAACAGCAGACTGTACCATTCCAAAGGGGTCTGGGGGATTTTCAATGTGAAAAACGAATAATAGTCCTTTGCTTTGCACTTAACCCATTGCTGTCGAACCCAGCTTGTAGCGACCTCATCCAACAGCGAACTGCCCCCCATCGGGCTCCCCCAGGCTGGCATTTCTGTACAAGCATACTGCCACACCTTTCTTCTGCAAAGCAGTGGTGGGTTTGAACTGCTGACCTCTCGGTGAGGGGCCCCGAACCCACTGCTGTCCTGTCCATTCTAAGTTGAAGTGGACCTTGCAGGGCAGAGTCGGGTTTCCGAGGATGCAGTCCTTATGGGAGCAGACGGCCTCATCTTTCTCCTACAGGACTGTGAAGAGGCTCAAACCACTGGCCTTTTGGTGAGCAATCACTTGTTAAGGCCACTGTGCCATAGGCTTCCAGCTTCACTCTGAGGAGCAGCATGCAGCTGTAGGCTGCTAACCCAGCGGTCAACCATTTAAACCCACCAGCCGCTCCACAAGAACAAGAGGTGGCAGTTTGCTTCCACAGAGATGCATAGCCTTGGAAATGAGACAGGGAGTTGGACTCTGTTCTATAGGGTTGGGATGAATTGGAATCCCTTCACCAGCTACAGGCTTGCTTCTTGACTTGGGGATTTCCGTGAGACGTATCAAGATGCCCACCATGTCTTCTGAATGGAACAGACAACAGAAGCTTGTCATCAGAAATTCAGACTCACTGAATCATTCAACCTGCAAATGAAATCGGGGGAGTGCAGAATTGCTGGGGAGATCCCCGGTATTTCCGCAGCATTGGCAAGCGCTGCGGGTGTCTGACAGATGCGCCCGCAGATTTTCCGAAGAGAGAACGTTGATGGGCAAAACACAACGAAGCAGCAAGAACTGCTTGCAAAAAAACAAAACAAAACACCCGAGCAGTCACAGACTACAATGTATCCAAGTGGCCGATGACCTTGCTTCTCTTCCTAGGGTTTTCCAAAGGGCTCATCCAGGATGTTCTTGTCTCAAGTTTGAAGTTGAGCAGACTGAGGTTCCCAGAATGAAGTAACTTGCCACAGGCCCACAGCTGGAAATGGCTGTGGTGAACTGAGTTCCTCTATGCGGGTTTGTTTTTTGGGAAGAACTGGGGGATTATTTCCCTTCAGCCCTGAGAGATTGAGTGCCTTTTCCCTAGTTCTTTGGAGAAGTAACTTGGGGTCTGGGGCTTCCATGTTGTTTTCTCCCAGCTATAGGGGATTCCCCAGGTGGACGGGCATTTCCTGGGTGAACGATGAATAATTTGCTGGTGTCAGAAATGATGGCAGACACGGGAGACGTGAGCTGTGTTGGACAGCCACCTCACCAGCCTAGGAACCAGCTTTGTGTTGATCCTGAATTCTATCCCTCGGGAATTCCGACATTTCTTGGTGCTAGATTACAGTGGCCATCGTAGGTTTTCTGATCCCACATTACATAGCCTCAAACCACTATATAATACTATTTCCCTGGATGCATTTGAAATATGATTTATTTTACAGGGAAATGGGCTAATGGAAGACAAACACATTTGTATGCTTTAAAGCTTGTTAGAAAACTTTTGAAAGCCTAGAAACATTTAATAAATGGTCTCTTCTTTGGAAGATAAAAAAAATCAAAAAATCAATGCGTTTGAACTGCAGTGTGGGCCAATAATATAGAAAATACCATGGGCTGTCAAAAGAACAAACAAGTCTGTCTTGGAGGAAGTATGGCCAGAATGCTCTTTAGAGGCCAGGATGGTGAGCCTTCTTACATACTTTGAACACATTGTCAGGAGGGGCAGCTAAAAAGAGAAAGGCCGTCAGTGAGATAGATCAACTCACTGGCTACAACGATGGTCTCAGGTACAAGGACAATTGTGAGGATGGAGCAGGACCAGGCACTGCTTCATCTGTTGTGCATGGGGTCGCTGTGGGTCAGAACCCTCTTCATGGCACCTAACAACAACAACACATCTTCAGGATAGAATGATGATGCCATTTCAAAGGAATCTACAGAGGACCTTGGTCTCCCGGACCCTCTGCAGAAACCATGAGCAACGAGTGCTCAAATATCTTTTCAGAAATCTGATGTTTCTGGCTTGTAAAAGGACCTAACCTGCACAGCAAGTGGAAGAGCTTTTGAATGAGAAGTAAACATTGAAATCTCTCCAGACATGCCAATCCTGGCCTTGCTCTTGTTGATGCCTTAGCCAAGGAAGGAGTCATTGACTTCTTAGCCAAGCGGTGAACTCTGATTGTCTTCTAAGGATTATAAACCGGAGAGACCCACTAGACCTTTGCTCTTGGAAACTTGAACATTTATCCTTGAATGATTTTCCAGAACTTCTGAAACGTATTGACAACACCCTGGAGTGCCTACACACGCCTCCTTGGGAATGAAGACCTTCTGGTTGGTCACTAGGATCTTCTTCCTATTGTGACCAAAAAGGTGACTTTGGACAAGTTACTTCACCTTCTTAAGCATCAATTTCTCATCGGTCTAGTAGGAAGAGTCAAACGTTTTTAAGTGTGTTGTCAAGACCCAGTAAGAACAATTCCTACAAAGCGTGAGCATCTGGGTATTGCACAATAAGCGCTCAGTAATATTGATCATGCTTATGAGAGCCAATCTGTCCCCTAACCTTTTCAGGTTACAGTCCAGGGATTAGTTCCAGTTGAGCAGGACTCGTTGACCACCGCTTACGTATCTAGCGCTATGCCATCAAATGGGATCCGTTCAAACTCGTTGTTGTTAGTTGCCATTGAGTTCGTTTGACTCACCGCGACCCAATGTACAACAGAATGAAAGATGGCCGCGTCCTCTGCCATCCTCACGATTGTTCTCATGTCTGAGCCCCCGGCTGCAGCGCAGTGTCGATCCATCATGTTGAGGACCTTCCTCATGTCTCTGCTGCCCCTCTAGTAAGCATGATGTGCTGGTAGGCATTATTTATTTAGTTTCTTAAAATATAAATTCGGACGGACAAGGATTTAATTTTAAATTGTTCTTTATGGAGTGGGAGAGACCACAGCCCAGACTCACCTAACCCACAGGCTCTTAAACTAAAATCATTTCCACGTTCAAGCAACGAAGAAGAAAGCAAAAAGCCAAAGGAAGAAGAGTTTTTCAAGAAACCTCTTAATTGCTCTCCAAGCTAATTACACCCTCGCCTCCACTTCCCCCACCATCGCCAGAAAAACTGGTTCTTCTACCAACAGTTAACCTGATAGTAGACACTGGCTCAGATCAAACTGGAACTTCCAATTGCCCAATATGAAAGATGCAGTCAAACTTTGGACAAGTAGAGTGTGGTCTATGTATAGCTGGTGCCAGAGCTGCGTAGCCCAGAGTTTAGAGGTCTTGAAAAATACCCTCTTTCCATCCTGTGTCTGCCACCAATAACAGTTTAAAGCAATGGTTTTGCATTTTGGAAAGTGAATTCTGCAAGCTCCAGGAAACACGGAGGGCCTTCTCAGCAAATTCTTCTTGTCCAAGGTGTACTCCAACGTGTCGTGTGAGTGGTAAGCTTGCAAATACGCCAGCCTGTCCTCCAACCCCCATTGGAGGATCTCAAGCAGTACTTCCTGCCCCACTGACCCACCCAGCCAACCATCTTCCTCCTCCTCCACCACCGCCTCCACCTCCTCCTCCTCTCCCTCCTCCTTCACGACCAACGGCCCCACTGCTGCCCAGAAAAGCTAATTGTACGAAATCACTTCAGGCTGGACCAGTAAAAAGAGATGGACCCATGCAGATAACAGTTAAAGATCTACTGACTGTGAAATTAAAGAAGACACAACGTTTTGATGAAAGGAAGAAGCTTGTACCCTCACGGAAGGCACAGAATCCCTTAGTCTCTATTTCTGACCTGCAACGTGTTACACTGAAACCGAACTCCCAAGTGTTACCAACTCGAGGTACAATGTCTTAATAATTCCTGGTAAAACCCAGCTGGATCTCAGGAAACTACTTAGAAAAGTTGATGCAGAGAGAAGCCCAGGTGGAACCCCGCTTACCAATAAAGAAAATATGAAACAGGAACTGGCCTGACCCCAGCCATGACCCGGGCCTTAAGAAGAAAGTTCCAGCTGGCTCATCCAGAAGCCCAACTCCAATTCTGCCGCCTACCACAGGCAGCTTTGATGAGCAAAACTGCTATCAATCGGCCTGACTCCCCATGAAGCTCCTAAGCCATAAAGAGAAAAACCACTCCAAACCCCCTTTTTGTTGTTGTTTCTTTTTGAGGGTATGGAAAAATTATTATAGTAACATCATATACTACGATGTAGTTCCATGTGCAGAACTGTATACAGTAAATGGACCCTACACATAGTGTGGTAAAAAGTGGGTATTTGGATATTTTTCTAGTTTGCATGATCTGCAGAATAACCAGATGGGAAAACAGAATCTCCAAACTCATATTGACCCTGGAATTAGACAATTGAGTTTGGAGAGAGAACTAGTTTGTACTATCTAGGTATGATCTAGCATGAGGAAAATAGACTGGTTCATGTTTATCTCAGAAATAGAGGAAGGAAACAGCCCCACTAATGTCCTTCACTCCGAAGGGGCTTTTATTGGATGATTGAAAGGAAATGTATTTTCACTCATAAGGCTCATCCATTTATAAAGTGCTGCACCGATAGCTCGATCAGTTATAAAGACCCTTTTGAAATTCTTTTTATTGCATTTAAGAGGTAAGAACCTGTCCAAACTCAACGACGTTTCACAAAGAATGAGTAGTAAAAGACTCAACGTGACCTAAAAACGAGACTGTGTCATTTCTAGCACCTTCTGCAGTCAGTGCTGTTTGGCTCAGTGAGGTCTAAACTATTCTGTCATTTTACATCTGCTGCCCAGATGCATGCAGGCAAATACAGGTATTGAGCCAGATAGCACCCACCATGCCCAGAGGATTCCTGGAGATTCACGCAGGCTCTCTGCAAGACCTTTCTCCTTGTCCTCACCAGCCTGTGGATTCAGAAACAGTAATATAATGCATACCTCACTGGTTTTGAGTTCTTGCCAGCCTAGGGTTACCTGATTTAGCAAATAAAAATAAATGGAATTAAAAAAATATGGAATTCAAATTTCAGTTTTGTATAAACCACAAATAATGCCTTAGTACCAACACATCTTATTAAACAGTGACTGTGTGTTTGGCTTAAGTATGTAGCCAATATTGCACGGGACATATTTATATTTTGAAAAAGTATTCATTGTTTATGTGAATTTCAAATGTAACTGGGTATCCTATGTTTTATCAGTCAACTTTGTCAGCCAAAGCTCTTCTAAAAATCCGAGAAGCCTCCACCTTGCCACAAGAATCTGCCCAACAATGTGTATTCTGTGGTTCTGGTCAGGGTGCCTGTCACATGTGCATTACTTATCGTGGAGGAAGGGGACCTCTTTAGGGTGAATATGTCTGACATCACAGGCTTCACTTTGATATTGATAACCTCTTCCACGGTTTTGAAAGTAAGCATGACGCTCCTCATGGATAAGAGACAAACTTTCACCAGAGTTGCTCTGTGTGTATAGTTGGCCTTCCAGGAAGCAGCTACATATCTCATAACCTTAACCTGTCCCCAATGAGCTTAGGCTAAAAAGGTAATTTAAGAAGTTCCTAGAAATGTCTGCATTTCCACATAATAAATACTCCTCCGAAATGCCAAATCGCACCGTCACCAAGTTAGATGTTTATCACATAAATGTTTATCACATAAGAGGCAGTCCTGTTTATAAGACCCACATTATGTTTACAATGCACATGTGGATATAAATTTAACAATGAAGTTAAGAGACATATCTGCTTCTAGCAAAAACTAAAAACCCTGCATTTTTAACCTGCTAGTTACATTTATATTATGTAAGAAGAGGCAATGATCAGTGAGACAAAAGTATGGTAATAGAATAATACTTTCTGAGGCAAATATAATGTTGATAATATTCAAAAGCCTCCAGGCACTGTGCTATTTAAACAAGTTGATCATTTTGTGAATAAAGGTTCATAAGAAAAATGTTATAAAAATCCTATCAAGAAACATTTGCAGAAAAAATTTGCAAAGCTGCTATTGCTACTTTATCAGTATTAAAATGTGTTCTCTCTTGCAGCTTTTATTATTTTCCATTCTGTATCCCTTTGAGAACCCTGTAAATGTTAAGGCTTTATTCAATTATTGCTTCTCAGATGCTTTCAATGGATGCTTTGGGACTGAATGGCCAGAGAAAATAAACAACCAAAATGTACCTGGATTTTTAAAAAATAAAGTAATAAAATCCTTTGGAAAAAAATACATTCAGAGTCATTTTTCCAAATAAATACCTAAGTACAAACAAGAAAAATGAACTAGGAACAGAGTGTGTCCTGTGGACTTGGGGGTCCCTCCACTGAGAGTCTCCTAGACCCAAAGGAAGATTGGTGCCAAGACACACCGACCTCCCAGGGCCACTGGACCCACCCATACTGAAGAGACAAGGACTTTCCCCAGAGCGGACACGGAGAGCAAGCCTTCCCTCTGAACCGCCTCTCAGAATGTGGACTCTTGAGTCCACTGGGAGAGAAGACTTTTCTGCTTGTTGAAATCATCACTTTGGGTGTTTCTGCTAAAGCACTACTGGGTAGTAAGCCAATGCTGATCCAAAAATTATTCCTGGTTTATTTAACATTCAGATTTACCTGGAAGTCTTGAATGTTTATTGGTAGCCCTGTGTTCTGGTCCAGATGGAGACCCTGCCCACCGCTCCCCCAGGACTAGATGTTGGCAAGGCATTATTCAATAGAGAGCGTCTGTCATGGTAACATTTAGGTTTATCAAGGGTTTTACACTGCAGTTTGCCCTACAGCTCTTCATTAGTTAATTGCCACAACATCTGGCTGAGGTTGCAATTGAGCCGACGGGACAGAGCGGGCTGGCTGACTCAGGGTGGAGTGGAGGGCAGTGGAGAGCGCCCAGGCTGTGCCTTCGCCCTTCCTGCCCCCTGGGTTCTGGGCTAGCTGGCTTCGAGCACCCATTCGAAGACAAATAGGAAATGAGAGGGATAAAGAACCAGTCCTGAGCGCCTCAGGTTCTCAGCAGCTAAGTTGCTGGGATAAAGGAGAGGCTAGGACACAGACACAGACACAGACAGACACAAGAAACTATTGAAAATGGATTTTTCTGCCCCCACCCCTCCATGAAAGCATTTTCTTGTTTTATTTCAAGAAAAGGTGGTTTGTTTGTTTTTTAATGCCAGGGAAAGAAGATGGAGTAGCAGTGTCCTCGTTCCTCCCTATAATTGTGACAATGGGCATAGAGGGGGTGAAAAGTGTCGCCCAGATATGGCCACCTGTTGTTGTTAGTGCCGTCGAATTGGTTCTGATGCGTAGTGACGACCGTCGATGTACCAGGAAGGAAACGGCACTGGGTCCTGGGCCATCCTCACAATTGTTCAACTGTACCTATGTCTGAGCCCATGGTCGCAGCCACAGCGTCAAGCCATCTTGTTGAGGGGCTCCCTCTTCTTCACTACCCCCCCCCCACTTTACCAAGCACGATGTCCCTTCTCCAGGGACTGGTCTCTGCTGACAACATGCCCAAAGTCTGTGGGACCAAGTCTCGCCATCCTTGCCTCCAAGGAGCATTCTGGCTGTACTTCTTCCAAGACAGATCTGTCCAGCTAGAGCCTCAGAATTCAAGCTGGCTTGGAAATAGGGCCATTGCATGAATGAGCTATGATGAGGTCGTGTCAGAGTAGGGCGGGTCCTTAACCCTGTGATGGTGCCCTTGTAAGACACACAGAGACCTGCCGGGAGGAAAGCCACATGAAGAGAGGGCTGGAATGGTGCAGCGACAAGCCCAGGAATGCCAGGAGTCACCGGCAGGAACGAGGAAGAAGCGCTGAAGGAAGGATTCATCCCTAGAAACTTCAGAGGAGAGGAAGTGTGACGCTGCCGACACCTGGATTTCTAGCTTCCAGAGTGCCAAACTAAACCTGGATTTCTAAACCAGGATGTCAAACATCCTGGTTTGTTGGCTTAAGATACTGGATGTACAGCAGTTTGTTCCCAGGGCAGCCCTGGGAAACGAACACAAGCATTCACTGACAATCACCTCAATCAAGCACTTCCCATATCTGGTCTCGGTGGGACCTATGGAGAGACTTAGTTAATCAACCGTCGCAGGCTCTAGAGACACACCCATGCTTATGGGGTCAAACCCACGCAGGTTCAACCCAGAGTACAGAGACAAATGTCTGTGTAAATCTTTCTGTCCACACACCAGAAGAAATCGCAGATGGCTCAAGCCGAATGGAATGATTTGCCTTTTTAAATAACCATCTCAATGAAGTTCTTGTGATCTCATCTCTTATTAGTTCTGAAGAAATGACAGGGCAAGGCTGTGCATAGCGCCCTGCAGAGCAGCTGGTCAGGGCTCCCCCACCTGCAGAATACGCGCCCCACCACCCTGTGAGCTCCCAGGTGGGCTGCGGGCTAACCTGACGGCCATGACCTTCCTCCTTTGGCAGACCAGGAGACGAGTGGTCTGCAGAAAGCTTCAAGGACTTGCCTGAAGTCACACAGAGAAGGAACCAGACTCAACTTTGGCTCTCTCCATGTCTTGTCGAAAGCTAGAGGACACGACACTACGTGCTCCCAGTCTGTGGTTTGAGGATGACACTTTCCCACCCCTCCCCCACCCCTAGTCCCACTAGGAGAGTCTCTGGAGGTGCCAGTAGTTAAGTGATTAGTTGCTAAGGAGCCTGTGTGGTGAAGGGGATTAAGCGCTAGACTGCTAACCAAAAGGTCGGTGGTTCAAACCCACCAGCCACTCTGTGGGAGAAAGATGAGGTTCCAGTCCCCCCAGAGATGCCCTGTGAGAAAGAGCCAGGTACCAACCACCACAGAGCACAGTCCACTCGGACACACACAGGTTCTCAGGAGTCAGCTAATTCTTCTGCACGTGGCTTTGGAAGCACCGGCACAGGGCCATGCACGCACAGATGAGCCAGTGACGTATACAGATCATTGCTGTTGGCTGCCGTCGAGTCAGTGGTCTGTCTCAGACTGAGAACAAAACACTGCCTGGGTACTGAGTCATCCCCACAGTCACTGCTATGTTTGAGGCCACCGTGGCAGTCCACGTCATCGACAACCGTCCTTCTCATCGACCTCTGTACCATCCAAGCAGGATGGCCCTCTCTAGGGGCTGGTCTCTTGGGAAGACACAGCCCAAGTCAGTGAGATAAAGTCTCACCATCCTCGCTTCTAACTCCACTTCTTCCAAAGAGCTTTGTTTGTTCTTCTGGCAGGCCACGGTATAATTAATATTGCTTGTTAGCAATCATAATCCAAAGCTTATGGCCTTGGGGCAGTTCTATTCTACCCTGCAGGGTTGCTATGAGCCAGATCAACCCCATCACGGTGGGTTTTACAGCTTCCCTCGTGTTCTTTTCCGGAAGGGAGCCTCATTGGGAAGTTCCTCATCTCCCAGGTAGAGAGCAGGCTCCTTGGCTGGGTCATGTGAATAGTCCTCACTTCCCTGGGAAAGCTGGGGTGGCTCAGGAGGAGTGTAGTCTGCAGGGAGCTCTCTTTGGCCTTCTTAGCGTGGATACTGGTCCCAGGCCCCTGACCTAACCTCCCCGGGACATGTCTTCCTGGCAGTAACTCCGGCACAAGAAGCCCCGAGCTAGCTACCTTCTCTTTTCAGCTGTGGGATCTTTCCACCCCGCGGGGAGAGGGAGCAAGATGGTCAGTCAGCATTGCAGATCTCACCTGCAATCTCACCCTGTGGTTCGTTAGATAAGGAAGCCATCGGGTTCTGGTTCCAGGGAGAGGGAGAAGCCTCAGCTCAGAGTCAGAAACACCGATCCCTTCCCTCTTCCTCCACTTAGATCTTAGTGCGTAGTTACTAGGTGCCTTGCGCTGTCTGACGGCCCCTTTGGAAATCTCATATCCAATAGCACTTCAAGAAGCCCATGGCTTGGATGTGACATGCTTATTTGTGTGCTTAGACTGGGACATGGGGCCAGGAATGTCAACGTAATATTGCTACTCATTCTCTTAACTGGTCCACGCGGTCCTTCCAGCCATCTCCACTGTGCCGGTGCAGAAGCAGTGCCTCTGAGAAGGCACATAGCTGGCGGATATTGTAATAGACTCCACCTTGGCTCTGATCCCATCATCTCTGCCCTTTCAGGGACCTGATGGCCCGTCACTTACCACAGAGCAGACTTCCCTTGTTACCATCCCCCACGAAGACCAAAGCCGACTCCCTAGAGTCCCGTGGGATCCATGGGCACCCCAACCCAACAGAAACTGAGAGGCCAGCTGTCTTGGCAACTCTAGTTGCTTAGTTCATCATGGCTTGTTGTTTTTGTCTTCAGTCATCAGTGGGAGATCAGGCCTCCATCACATCTTCTTCTTTCTCTGGCCCACCCTTCACCCCCCACCCAACCCCTAGCTTTCCACTGTGCTCTCTGGAAAACTTCTTGGTGTGTGTGGGGGGGTGTGTGTCAATAAGCTTCCTGTGTTTTCATCTTGTTCACTGAGGCGCCTCGCCTTCCAGCTCAGAGAGCACCACCTGCTGATCTATTTCTTCCCCCTCACACCTCAGGGGCAGACGCCCACTCCACCCATTGTTTCTTCCTTCTCAGTCCCTGTGTCATGGCAGGCCGCCCCCTCATTCTCTGAAGATCGGCTCAGGGCGATTCTGGCGTGGCCTTCAGTGACAACATCATCAGGTGGCTGTGGTGTCAACACCCTAGACTTCCTCTTCTTGGATGCCTCCTTCACCATGCTGCTGCCCATGACTTCTCCTGACCTCCTCTTTGGTAACAACATTCCCTTCTGGAAACTTCCATTGAAAACCTGTGGAGCTGTGGAGCTGCTCATCAGGGTGCCCATGTGCCAGCCCGGTCAGAACTTCTCCTAGAGGTTTTCAAGCCACAAGGGGGAAGAGAGCTTGTCCCTTCCCCGGGGTTCTGGTTGCCGTCTGGGGTGATGTGAGCAGAAGTTCTTGTAACCCTAGCATCTTCCCACTCTGTCCCATGGAGGGCCCCAGGTGGGCACAGCAGTGAGAACGTGAAATGCCCACAGATGTCCTTTCAGTTGCTGGGTCCCATCACCCGTGTGTTTCCCCACTGCTAGTCAATCAACCGCTTTTTGCTTGCACCGGTTTGATGTGGTTTCCTTGTCATTTAAGACAAGGGTCCTACAGAGGAACAGAACCTTGGATACATAGCTTCATATATACGAGGAGCCTTCAAATAGGCCATGGAAATTTTCCATTGTGTTTAAATCCTGTTTTTCCATGAACTGTTTAAGGCCCCTTTGTATAAATTGTGTGTGTGTACAAAACTGTACTCATTTGTTATTATTATTAGGCACCTAAGATTTTTTTTTTACTTTCTAAACATTAGGATGTAATTGTGGTAGTTACACAACGTCATGTCAACTTGATAAAAGAATGAAAGGGTGGAGTCTAGCCTGTCAATCAGGTCACAGCCTGATGATCCCTCCTTGTGGGTGTGGCCTTCTCATGAGGCTTCTGGGAATTCCTCTCTTGATCCTGCCATCAGAAAAGTCAGACCTCTTTCTCTGTCTCTGCTACACCTTCCTATAGACAAGCCACATGGAGCCGTGGATAGCAGCCAAAGCCCTGCAGATGTGTCCACTGCCATTGGATCCACAGGACTTTCTACCCACCAGCCTGTGATCATCCTGGGTCAATCTGAAGAGGAGTTCCTGGGCTAATATCAAACTTAAGGACTTGATCTGGACTGGTCTGGGATGTTTTCTTAATGTACCATTGCTCTTTGATATAAAGCTCTCTCTTACACACAGATGAGCATCTCTGGATTTGTTTCTCTGGTCGACCCGACCTACTGCAGTAATCCAAACTGAAGGCTATTGTCTTTTCTCCTCATCGGGTACACACTTGTCTGGCATTCTCTGTTTGTAAGCAAGACCCACCTCACATAAGCAGCGAGGTCCCTCATTTAACGTCCTCATCTGAATCTTGGCAGCTAGCTCTCTGTCAGCGTACTGCCACAACCATGTTGGAATTATTGTCAGTAAATTTACCTACGTGTGATGTGAATGAAACTGGTTGGTAACTTCTGCGTTTTGTTGGCTCACCTTTCTTTGAAATGGGCACAAATACGGATCTCTTCCTGTTGGTTGGACGGGTAGGCCAAATTTCTTAGCATAGAAAAATGAAACATCTGTTGAAACATTTCGATTGGTATTCTGCCAAACTCTGGATCCTTCATTTCAGCCAGTGCCTTCACTGCAGCTCGGACGTCTCCTTCAGGACAGTTGGTTCTGGTCCAGAGGCTGCCTCCGGAAGCGGTTGAACGTGCACCAGGGTCTTGGTGTGGTTGCGAGGTGACGCTGTACTCTCTTCACCTTCATTTGATGCGTCCTGCACCGTCCATTATTTTGACCATGCTGCTGTGCAGTGCCACCGGGCCAGCTTTGACCTGCAGGGACCCTGTGCAGGGTTATACTACCCATCATGTTATACATAAGACAGAAGGAAACACTGCCCAGTCCGGTGCCATCCTCACGATTGGTGTTAGAACACTGAGAATCGTGGTTGGGCCAGAAGTGTGATCCAATCCTTCGCTGTTTCAGCGCCGCACTTGAATTTCCCCATCAGCTCCTTCAGCTTGAGGAGTGCCAACTGTGCTCTTTCATCCAAGGGATAGACGCTTGTTTTGAAAGAAACTTATCAAAAATTTACATCAGTAATAACGGCACGCAATGTCCTTCGGCATCTACGCATCAATACACATTATTAAATGATGACAAGATACACATTACAGACAACAAACAAGCATACACCTACTATATAAGGCCAGTGAGGCCTCAGTAGGTTAAGTAGCCTGAGAGTTGAGGCTTAACCCTAAAAATCTCTGATTCTGAAGTTCTTCCTTTGAATCAAAATACTAATTAAACTTCAAAAGATGGGGGGCCATGTCAATATTTGAAGGGCCCCCCGAACTACCTGTAGTCTTGTCATATCCTGCAGCATTCTCTAGAAATTGGCTGCCATGAGCGGCAAGAAGAAAACTAAAGAAATTCAGAATGATGTGCTGTCCCCCAGTTATTCTCAGTAGGTTTTAAAAAAATTAATGTAAAACTATCAAATATCATTGTTCTTGACTTTCTGGGCCTCCCACCCTACTGGAGGTGCTAGTGAATTTATAGATAGTCCCTAAAGTAACTGACTGGCTGTATTCCACCTCCAGTCACCTTAAGGGACCATCTCCTTTGAAATACAAGGATAAGGATGTTCACACATTTGCTTTTAAGTCTGTCAAGTCATCATTCTCTTTCAAATGCAAAATTTTCATGGCAGGCAACTCAGGCATCCTTTTAAAGTCTTAGTCAAATAAAATAATCCATCATTCATTTGAAAAAAAAAAAAGTCCTTTCTGCCAAATGGCCTCCCCACTGGGCCTTAGCTGGAAACGGTGGAATTTTTTAGCTTGATTTATTCAACTCAGTGAGCCTTGGGTGAGGGACATTCCTGTTATACTCAAAGCTCATATTATTCAAATGCCCTCCGTCTCCTCACCGCCCGTGAAGCTGGGGAACAGTCAGCCTCTGTATCCTCCAGTCACTGCGTACGTCGACTGTACACGCTCTTCAGCACAGGCACGGAAACCCTCCGCACTGAACTGGCCGGTGAGCCCTTTCTTCCCTTGTGTTCTGCTCAGCTGGACAAAGGCCAGAGAGGGAGTCCAGGACCCACAAGCCAAGCAGAGAGTCTGCGGACATACAGAGAAACATCTGTCCTAGGCAGGCCCGGCGGCGGCGGCAGCAGCAGCAGCAGCAGCAGCAGCAGCAGTGATGACAGAATGCGCAGGCCCTGTGCAAAACGAAAGTGTGGTGCCTTGTTCACGACGAAAAATTTCAAGATGGCGACTGCAGAGCATTAAACGGATCCTGTGGCCTTCTGAGTAGGGGTTCCTATGAAACGTCACAGGTTATCTACCTGCCCCTGGGGTCCGCCCTTCCTGCTTTCAAATGGTAAGGTCCCTGGTCTCCCCCCTCGCCCCACCAATGAATCAGCCATCAAGGTCCCTTGTTGTGCAGTAGTATGTGACACGTCATGTAATGGCAGTTTGAATCCACCAGCGGCTCCTTGGGTCAGAGATGAGACCTGTTGTCTCCATAAAGATTTACAGCCTCGTGAAGCCACAGAGAGGAACCCTAGTGGCCCAGTGGGGTACGAGATGGGCTGCTCACTGCATGGTCAGTAGTTCAAAGCCACCCGTCACTCCTCAGGCGCAAGATGAAACTTTCTACTCCCCTAAAGAGTGCCAGCCTCGGAAACCCACAGGGCAGTTCTCCCCTGTCCTGTAGGGTGGCTGCGAGGTGGAATGGACTCCATGGCTGGGAATGAGAGGGAGGGGTATTCCTCCGACTCTCACCTAAAACACAGCAAAACCAAACTCACCACCATCAGGTCGATTCTGCCTCCCAGCGACCCTATCCCCTTCTGTATCTTGCGAACACACCATTTCTCTCTCACCTGCTGTAGCCATCCCTCCTCCCAGATACACCCTCCCATGTCTGCTTTGCCTGCTCTGCACTCCCGACCTTTTCTTGAAAGTCCTGCCCATTCCTTTTGGTGTGTGTATGTGTGTAAATGTGTTTTAATCGGATACCTTTTATTGCACCATAGCCTCACCCACAGGTCAAAAGAATCATTTGGCTACATACCTCTTAGATCTTACCCATCAGTCTGTGCAACTCTTCCTCTTTCAGACACATACAGTTGTTGCTAGATGCCATTGAGTCGGTTCTAACTCAGCAACCTTCTGCACAACAGAAACACTGCTGGCAGGTCTGGCACCCTCCTCTTGTTGTGGGCCGCCCTCGATGTTTGTTTCTTCAGAAACATAGATGCCATCCGAGCCATCGATTGTAAATACCAACTATGTTAGTCTGGATAGACCAGAGAAACCAATCCAAGGAAACTCGTATGTGTGTAAGAGAGAGTTTTATATAAAGAGCAATTGTATATGAAGAAAACATCCCAGCCCAGTCTAAATCAAGTCCATAAGTCTGCTATTAGCCCGTATTACAATACCAGTCTACAAGTTCCTCCTCAGTTGCACGCAACACATGCAATGATGCTGAATGCAGGAAGATCACAGGCCAGTGGTGGACAGTCTTGTGGATCCAGTGGCATTGTAAGCATCTCAGTGTTGGTGTGGGTCTCCATGTGGCTCTTCCAGTTCCAGGGCTCTGGCTGCCATCAGCGTAGCTCTATCAGGCTTGTCAGCAGGGATGTCTCACCGCAAAAATGTATCTGGCCTCCAGTGAGCTATTTATCTCCATGGCGCCTCCAAATGAGGTCATCAAGCTGCCACCTGAGTGACAGGCTAAACTCCACCCCATTCACTCTTAATAGTCTCCAGTTGGCACCAGATTATGTAACTACCACACCATCCAAATGTTTTTCAAATAGCCTTGTTCTAATTGTCCTGGTTTGCTGAATTAAAACAACCAGATGGATACAAGTTCAATGTCCTTTCCTTCAAGAAGTAGCTCATCTTCCTGGGCCTGAGATACAGAATAAGCGACACTTGTCCTCATCAGAACCAGCCGGGTATATTTTTCATTCTAGAAGTTATGGATTTCAACAAGATCCGAACTCCTGCCTATAGATGTCGATGAGACAGTGAGCACACCGTGAGGTCATTTTGTGTTTGGAGGCCCGTGGGACATCCATGGTCCTGCTCTGTGCCCGACGACAGGCTGTGCAGACTGGGGCCTGGTCCATTCTAGAATCCTCTATTCATCCACGTGAAGGTCCTTCTTCGCTCCCTGGAGACTGAATTCTGTGTGGATGTGATTGGATTCCCTCCCCGGGCTTCCTCCGGTCTTTTCCCAGAGCATGGTCCCTCCAGGGAGTTGGTGGCAGTCTCTGGAATGCTGACTGTCTGGTTGCAGAGGACAGTGGACATCCTCGCTGAGGCAAAGTGCTTTTAAAAAAAAGTAATAATTTACCTTTTTTTTTGCTGCATTTCCATGCCACCATTTCTATGCATACAATTCAGTGACATTGATGATATTCATCTTGTGCACCTGAGTTGTTCTCCCACGAATATGGACTTACTGAGGCAAAGTGGTTCCACAATGGGTTGCTAACACCAAGGTCAGCAGTTCAAAACCGCCAGTGGCTCCTCCAGAGAAAGACAAGGCTTTCTTCTCTCTTAAAGAGTTACAGTCTCGGAAACCCACAGGGAGTTCTACCCTGTCCTCTAGGGTGGTGGTGAGTTAGCGTCAACTCGAGTTTGGTTTTTCGGTCCCCTAAGCAAGGGACCCCAGGTGGCACTGTGAGTGAGTGTTGGACTGCTAACCGCAGGGCCAGCAGCTCAGACTCCCCAGCTGCCATGAGGGAGAGAGGATGCAGTCTGCTTAGGGCCCTTGCAAGGGGCTCAAATCGACCAGATGGCTGTGGGTTTGGGTGTTTGGTTCCCTTAGTTCCTGTCTAGTCTTTCGAGTTGCCATTGAAGCCTATGAGTTATTTGTTCACAGAGGAGTGCAGGGCTCAGCCTGTCCACTGTCCAGTAGACAGTCCTCCGCTGGAGGAATCCTGGCAGGTTTTCGTGGTCTTTGGGTGAAAGCCCAACAGCTGAGGCATGGATGTCCAGATGTGCCACTGCCTGCCCCCATTCCTTCTCTTCAGGCCTCGGCCCTGAGTGCTCCAGTGACATGGCCGTTGGGCGCTGTTCTAAGAGTAGGCAGCCCTCCCGCCCGCCTGCCTGCCCCTCTCTGCTTCTCTGGCAAAGCCTTGAGGTCTTCTCTTGGTTTGCTTTCCCCTGAGGTCTCCCCGCTTTCCAGCCTGATGCTTACTGCCCTACTCTCGCCCCCTGTTCTGTCGGCACCCAGCCATGGTTATTTTGCTGGGTGGTGGGCTCATTGGGCCATGGCTCGCTCACAGCTTTAGCATCATGGAGAGAGAGGAAGGCTGACATTCAGTAATTAAGAAACACTCACTGCCATCTAGTCCATTCTGATTGATAGCGATCCTGCAGAGCAGGGCAGAATGGCCCCTGCGGCTTTCTGAGACTATAGCTGTTTACAGGAGTAGAAAGCCTCCTCTTTCTCCAACGGTGCAGCTGGTGATTTCAAACTGTTGACCTTGTCGTTAGCAGCCCAAAGCATAACCACTACACCACCAGGGCTCCTCCATCAGCAAGGCATCAGGGAAATGCTATTTGCTGCTGCTGCTGACCAAGGACTGCCCAGAGCCCTCCTGACCAAGGACTGCCCAGAGCCCATGCCCACCACGTGGGCTGGGACCAGGTGGGCTTGTAAAGGGTACTATTCTAGGGTACTATTCTGGGGTTCCATGTGCCCCCATGGGGCTATAGGCACTATAATTCTGACCATCATGATGACCTACCTGCTCCCTGGCAAATTTTACAAGGACCATCCCGAGAGGTGTGGGCTGTTGTGGTACATTCACTTTGATTGGAAGAGAGAGAGAGGGAAATGCCGTCTCTCCTCCCCTCCTCCACACCTCGGAGAACAGAGGTTAGGAAGAGGAAGTGAAGCGTGGCGGAAACGGTGCCAACAGGCTCCTCTTGGTAAAAATGTCTCCAAAAGCCAGAAAACAGACCCCGTCATAACTCCAGATCACGAGTGCCGCTGGCCACCAGGGTGGTCGTCTTGGGGGTCTTGGGGGCTGAGGCTGTGGCTGAGCACGCAGTGGCCTCCGACTCTGCCAGCCACCCGTCCTCAGACGCTTTCTTCTCCGGGTCACAGTCGTCTTCTGGAAAGAAACATGATGAAAGAAGAGTCGGGACAGGTCAGACAGGAACAGAACATCCAGAGTCCTTGGGCGGAGCCAAGGTTTCCTCGATCAACTGTCAATCAAAAGGCCAGAAATTTGAGTCTACACGGAGGTGCCTCGGAAGAAAGGTCTGGCAATCTATTTCTGAAAAGCCAGCCCCGGAAAGCCCAGTGGGAACACAGCTCTCCGTGGAGACACACGGGCTGCCCTACCTTGGAATGGACCCAGCAGGCGTGGCTGCTGTTGATGCTGGCGCATGAGACTGAGCCGGGCAGTTCATTGTCACCGATGGGGTCAGCAACCGCCACCTCACTCTGCCTGGGTCTGAGGAGTCCCTGGACCCCAGATGTTTCTTTTTAAAACCGGGGTGGCTCTAGGCAAGCCAGGAGAAGGTGGCCTGCGTGGCAGCAGCTGTGACCCCAGCTCTACATCTGCCCCGGTGGGGCTCCTCTCAGCCCCCTATGTGAGTCACATGGCGGCAAAGGTCCAGGACCTGATGCTGTTGGCGGTGGGTTGCAGCACCAGGTGTGAGGTCACGTGGTGCAGGCCTCCCTGCCCCCCGCCCTGGTCCCGAGAGCACCTGATGCTGTTGGTGGTAGTGTCCTTAATCGGGGCTCATCTGGGCCTGGGGTGACAGAGTAGATCTGCCCAAGGGCATCTCCTGGGCTGCACTCTGCTGGACTCAGTGGGTTTCAGTCTTTATGGAAGCAGGTGGCCAGCCCTCTCTCTCTCCCAGTGCCAGGGCATTCGGAGGAGCTGGGCGGCTAGGTGGGTTCAAGCTGCTAAACTTTCAGCCTGAACCGGGGAACCCGGGTCATACTATTGTCCTTGGTGTGTCACTGCTACAGTTTTCTAGACTGACACTGCGTTCGCGTTTGTGACTTAAGAGAAGGCAGGCTCCTAGCATGAACTCAGGGGTGGACGCCTCTGAACCGTCCACCCTGTTCCCCTCAACTTGCTCTGAATGCACGTTTCAGTTCCTGAAACCCCAGGAAGGGAAGGAGGTTCACCCTCTCTCTTCTCAGAACGATGACCTTAGAAGGAGAGCGCTGATGGAGGAGAACCCTCGGGCACAAGACAACCGGAGATCCACCTGCCGGCTGCTCTTGCCCAGCTCCTCAGCAGCAGATGGAAGGCTGGAAATTTCTGGCAAGTTCTCAGTGAGGGCATCTGTCTTAGTTCTCTCCAGAAACCAAAATCACCGCCATCGAGTGGATCCCGACTCTGAGCCATCCTACAGGACAGGGCAGAACTGCCCCTGTGGGTTTCGGAGCCTGTCACTGTTTGCAGTAGTAGAAAGCCTCATCTTTTTCTGGCAGAGTGCCTGGTGGCTTCAAACCGCTAACCTCGAGGTTATCAGCCCACCATGCCCAAACCCACAACCTGGGGCTCCAAGAAATGGGCTCTCTCACATGCAGTTTAGGCGACGTGAGCAGTCTGGCTGCAGGGCACCGATCGAGGGGAGGCAATCTCTGTCTGCTCTCGAGGACCATCTGGGTTTCTCCTCAGCGGCCGGTTCCCGGTTCCTCGGGGACCTCTCGTGGACGGGTGCCTATCACTCTGGTCTCTGCTCACTTCTCTGTGCTGCACACCAAACCCACCGCCGCCCCGTCGACTCCGAGTCAGCCGCCTACGGGACGGAGCGGAACTGCTCCCGAGGTCCCCGACCTGTCCGTCTCAGCAGGAGCAGACTTGCGCCCTTCTCCCAAGGGGTAGTCGCTAGCAACCCAAACACGAAGGCCTCCCTGTCCCAGGACCAATCAGCTTCACTTATACCCCATGCCGGCCCAGGATATGGCCGCGTGAGCACAGCAGGGAGAACGCCACACCCGGGCATGTTCACATCCACAGCGTGGGGGTTTGGGTTACAGCATGTAGGGGTGGCGGCAGGTCAACCATAACACCAGACGGGAACGACGACAAAGTCAGAAGCTACTTTCTAGTCTTTCAGAAAACCAACCAACCAGCCAGCCAGCCAGCCAGCCAGCCAGCCAGCCAGCCAACCAACCAACCAACCAACCAACCAACCAACCAACAAGCTCACTGCTATTGAATCGATTCCAACTCACCGGGGCCTATTGAGCAGAGTAGATAGAACTGCTCATAGGGGTTTCCAAGGCTGTAACTTCCTCAGGGGAGTTGACAGCCCGATCATTCTCGCATGGAGTGGTGGGTGGTGTTAAACTTCTGACTTGCCATGAGCAAGTGAATAACACACGAAGCCCCCTTGGGCTGCTAACCATGGGTCAGTGGTTGGAAACCACCAGCTTCTCCCCAGGAGAAAGATGAGGCTGTCTGCTCCCGTGAATAGTGACAGTCTCAGAAACCCACGGGGGCAGTTCCACCGTGTCCTGTAGAATCGACTGGAGGGCAGGGGTTTGCAGAAAGAGGCTCTCGGTCAAGGCTGAGGAAAGCCCAGCCCAGGGGTGTACGAGGCCCATGACACCCTCAAGCGCAGCTAATATCACACGCCTCGCCGAAGAGAAGCAATCCCAGCCACCACATGAAGGATGCGTTCCTTAAGGGTTTGGCCAGGAGGGCCCACAAACGATGCTATAACTATTCAAGTGCCCTGGACAGAAAAGGCTTCCCCAGCCCTGCTCCAGATATGCCCTTTATTTAAGGACTTGTACTTGATAGATGGCAGAGAACTTTCAGTCATCAGAGAGGAAGGAGAACTGAAACAGCAGTCATGCTGTCGTTGGTGTTAGATGCCTGTGGGTCGTCCCTCCCCACAGGGTCCCCAGACACAGTGGAGCAAAATGCCGCTCATCAGTCACAGATCCGACTGTCGTGACCCATGGGGTTCTCACTGGCTCATTTTGGGAAGTAGACTGCCAGGCCTTTCTTCCTGCTCTGTCAGGGTAGTTAGTAATAATAGCTATGTTCATGGTAACAGTTATACCTGCCGGGTGCATTTGCTTACATGAGGAGGTTTTGAAAAGTTTCGAAACGTGAGATGAGAAGATGATGAGATTTCCGCGTGGACTTTTTGAAGTCCCCTCACACCAGGGCCTGGAGAAGGACATCACACTGGTAAAGTGGAGGGGCAGCGAAGAGGGGGAAGACCTGCAAGGAAATGGGCTGTCCCAGTGGCTGCCTCCCTCTGCTCGAACACAAGGATGCTGTGGGGAGGGCCCAGAACGGGGCAGTGTTTCGTTCTGCTGTCTAGAGGGTTGCCATGAGTCAGAACTGACTTGACACAGGTAATAACAACGAGGACAGCATCCTCTTATGACTAAGCTTTCAAATAACCCAGTGAGGGAACTAAGTCTCTGGGAGGGGACCGAGCTGGGACTTTACTTCTTCAGACGAACCCCAACATCCTAGCTTCTCACTTGATTGCCAGGATATTTTTTCAGTTGACAACCCCTCCCTTTACTAGTGAGGGCACAAGGGTGCATTCAGGCTAATGAGCCGGCGAGGCTGATATCAGGGAATAAACCAGATCTTAGACCTAAATAACCAGAAGCCTCTTCCTGGCCCCAGGCCTCAGCTGTCCAGTCTGTCTGTGTCCCCAGGAATACGGGGTCCAAGATCCAAACTGGTGCTAGTTGAGACTCTAGAGGACATGCTGGCTGGTCAAGGTGAGGGCCACAGAGAGCGAGGACAATAATCAGTGAGGTGGCCAGACACAGTGGCCTCAAGCATGGTAGGGCCGAGGAGCTGGCGCTGGGCTGGGCAGTGTGTCCTTCTGTTGTCCAGCAGCTCCTGAGTTGGATTTGACTGGAGAGCACTAAACAGCAGTCCCAAGACATCTCTGGGTCGCATGGAACAGAGATTGCCCAGACAGAGTGAGCAAATGAGGACAAAGCACAAAGATGGAGGCGTGGCCAACAGAATCGGTGAGGAGCCAGCACCTGGGTGTCTGGAAGGGGCTGGACCTCAGACTGGGAAGGCTGGTGGCTATGTCCCTGTTTCTGGGAACTAGCTTCCCCTGCCCTGTCACAGAGGGTGGACTGTGGTTGCCCCCACTGTCCATGTCTACCCTCCTGCAGCTCTAGAAAATGGGAAAGAGGTCTCTGTTCTGTGCCAACTTCCAGGAGAGAAGCCATTGAATGCCTAAGCCAGGGTAGGAGCACCCCACCCCCAGGTCCACCCCCAGTGATACTGTGAACCAGCTATAGATGAGAGTTAGTAGGGAACTGGAATTGTCTTAAGCTGGACCGACAATCCCAGGGGTTTCTACTGTGTGTGTCGGGGTATTGGGACTCAAAATGAGTTTGAATGCAGTATTAAAGTCACCTGCAGACAAAAGCCAGGATGCAGGTCTGAAAACCAATTGCCATCGAGTCAATGATGGCTGACAGTGCCTGCAGTGTGTCCACAGGGAACTGTGCTGTGTCAGGTCTCAGTGGTGGACTTGTCAGGAATGGTCAAGTGTGGCAGTTACATCATCTCCTGTCAACTTGCAAAGGGGTGAAGTCTATCCTGTCAATCAGGTCACAGCCTGATGACCTAATTTGGAGGTGCTACGGAGATAAATAGCTCACCAGGGGCCAGATACTTTCTCTGCTTGTCTCCCTGTGAGACATTCCTGTTGACAAGCTACATGGAGCTACACTGATGGCAGTCAGAGCCCTGGAGCTGGAGTAGCCACGTGGAGACCCATGCCAGTGCTCAGATGCTTCCACCACCACTGGATCCATAAGACTTTCCACCCACTGGCCTGTGATCTTCCTGTACACAGCATCATTTCATGTGTTGTGTGAGTCTGAAGAGAATTTTACAGACTGGTATCAGACATATGAGCTAATATCCGACTTATGGACTTGATCTGGAGAGGGCTGGGATGTTTTCTTAATACATAATTACTCTCTGATATAAAGTTCTCTCTTATATATATATATGAGCACCCTGGCTTTGTTTCTCTAGTCAACTAGAGTAGCACCCTAGGTTTCTTGGGGCTGGATGGACTTGAACCCACAATCTTTAGGCCAGCTGTTGAACACAGTAAAGGTTTATACCATCTAAGGCCTACGGTGAGTGAGAGCGATGGTGCCTGAATCAATAAAAATATATGCAACTTGCTGTTCTGCTCATGAGAATCTTCTGGAAAATATACATCAACTTCCACCTTGGCCAATGACTCTTTGGTGCAAAGATGTCTGAGGTGCTAGCTCTCCTGGCTAGCATCCTGTTTGTCTCCCAGGTTTCCTTGTGAATCTGTACCGCCATCTGGTTGCAAGTGAGCCCAGTTGGACAGAGGGATACTGCAGTGGACACCACCCATCCTACCTCCAGCCCTTTCCCTCTGGAAAACCACAGATCCATCACCAAGTTAAAAGGCAAAGAGAAATGAACCCCCCAAGTGCCCGTCATTGTCATGGCTCAGAGAAGTCCTGCAATGTCACTCACTGGTCAGGGCAACTGGTCCACACAGGATTTCAGATCGAGCAGGGTTGGAGTCGGAGATGGGGGGTGATGCCTACTGCCCCCACAGTGACCGGGCCTGCAGTCCCCACCCTGGCTCACCCCACCACAGGCTGGCACTGGGCTTTTTCTTGGATTGATTCCTCCTCTCCAGCTGCACCTCCGTGGTGCCGCTTTTCCACACTGGGCTGCCTCATTCTGCACAGTCCAGAGTAGGAGCCCTGACCATTCGGCTCTGCGAGGATCTTCCAAGGCCGGCTGTGACTGTCGCAGCCTCTCCACTCCAGCGACTTGCCAGCTGGGAGAGGCCTGGCCTCACCCGAGGGTGGCCGCCCAGCTGCCAACACGTGACTCACGGTCAGCTCAGCAGAATGGGAAAAACAGGTCATGGAGCAGGGGTGGGGTGGGGGGGGACAGAGGACTGGGTACAACACATTTGGGGTGTTTTTTTCGCTTGTGTCTGGGGAATCCTTGCTCTCATCACACATTTGAGGTGGAAATGTGACAAAAGGAAACTTATTTGCAAACGCCGCGCACAGAAACCAGTGCTGCTTGTTTTTAGCCCCGGTGTGGTTAGAGCTTAGTTCCTCTGACATTTATAGCAGAAAGGCGTTTGAAGACGGCTTGGGGCGGAGAGCCTGCTTCTGTTGGGCACTAACCAAACCTTCGGGTCCAATCTGACTCACAGTGGCCCCCTGGGACCGTGTGGGAGCAGCCACGGTGGGTTTCGGAGACGGTCCATCTTTATCTTGAGGGCAGACGGACTCACCATTCCAACAGTCTCCATGAGTCTCCCATGAGTCTCCCTCGCTCAGGCAAAGAGGGGAAGAGACACAAAGACGGACAGAGCAGGGAAAGCAGACGTGGGCAGGGAGGCAGGGACTGCCAATGGGACTGCCCTTTCAGCATGCTGCGCCTTCTCCTGTGGGTGATGCACAGGGGTCGAAGACCCAACAAGGGGGTAAGCATGGGCCTCCTCAAGCCTGCTTTCTAAGCTGTCGTGGGCACAGGGCTCCTGACATCCGACGGATGGGGAGGTGCACGCCTACTTCTTAGACGGCAGCATTGTGACCATGGAGGAATGTCGTAAGGCCAGCCACGGTGGGGCACTTGTGGATGAGCAACAACCTCCTGTTAACTAATTGTGTCTCCGAGGGCCCTATTTCCAAACAAAGCCAGGCTACACTGTTTGCTAGGGCCTCGATGTACCTGATCAGGGAGCATAAAACACTCGTTTCCCATTCCTCACCAGCCGTTTCACCTAGCGCGTAGTGGCTTGCTTGTTGTTCTGATGCTGGAAGCGCGACCACGAATATTTCAGATGCCAGCAGGTTCACCCATGGGGAACAAGTTTCAGCGTGCTTTCAGGCTAAAAGTGACTGAGAGGAAGTCCAGTTGTGAAAAACCAGCCACTGGGAGCCTTTTGGTTGGCCACGGGACGATGTCTATACAGTGCCCGAAGATGAGCCCCTTCGGTTGGCAGGCACTGACGATACGCCCGGGGAGAGCTGCCTCTCAAAGCAGCCAGCCTGGGTGGATCCTGCAAAGCCTGGGCGATGGATACAGAAGGCCGAGGAAGCACGGATGCATCTGGACTACAGTGCCGGCGAAGAACAGTGATAGCCAGGAGCCCAACAGCCGGAATGCGCCCGAGAAGCGAACATGGCGAGACTTCATCTCACGGATCCTGTATTATTTGGAGGGACCAGTCTCTGGAGGGGGACATGGCGTTTGATAACACAGAGGGTTGGTGACAACGGGAAGACCCTCCCCCCATGGGTAGACACAGTGGCTGCAACAATAGGCCCACATAGGGCCATGTTGGCGAGGAGGGCTCGGGACCAGGCTGGGTTTCATTCTGTTGCACGTAGGGTCACCTACTGAGAGTCGGAGCCAACTAGAGCACCAAGTCCCAAGCGCCTACCTGGCATCTCTTGGTTTTTGGAAGATAACCAGCAAGTCGGGAATGGTTAGTCCTACACATGGAGAAGCCAAGGCTCAGAGAGGTTCAGTAGACACCCCTCTAAACTCAATAGCCTCGGGGTGAACCTTCCACACCCTGCATCTTGAGGACTTTTGACAATAGCTTGTCTCGAGGTTTAAAATCACGCCGTGCTCGGCAGCCGTGTGTGCTGGACTGAATGACAGAAAAGAGTGACTCCTAGCTAACTTCTGACAGATTTTCCTGGGCACACAAAGCGGGGGCTCCCTGGCCCTGCGTCCAAAGAGCACCTCTGTGTTTCTGGAAGGTTCTTCAGTTGCAGGGACAACCAGCAAACAGCACGCTGAGGGCCCCTCCCCCATCCTGAACCATACATGTTCCTAGCCCTCCTGACATATGATTCCATGAAGCTGCTGCCACAAAGGGGAACTAAGAGAGAATGCGTCAGCGCTGCTAATAGAATGAACCAAGGGCCAGAAACGGAGTCAAAAACACCCCTGGGGGGGGCTGGGGGGGCCGCGGGAGCCCCCCCTTATCTCGAGGAAGGGCTATTTTTTTCCCAGACAGGGCTCAGCATGGCCACCCCAGGTGGGCGGAGGTGGTCAAAAGCAGTGGACTTATTCTTGTGTGTCGACTGTCTGCGGATGATGCACTCCTCTCTGTCTGCGTGGCCAGCGGCGTGGGGTGGGGTTCTCCCACACCCCCTACCCTCTGACCTGTTCCACCAAGTCCAACAAGTGACTCACAAGCCAGCGATTCCTGCCGCCCACCAGATTTGTTTTAGATACCACCCCCCTTTTAAATTCTTATTTTAAAGTAAATTTCACTTCCTGCCCTAGTGGCTGCAGCTGCCCCCAGCTGTTCGCAGGCTCCCATCAGCTGGCCCACCAGAGCGAGTTGCTAGATGGAGTGGAAGGAAGTGGGGAGGCTGGGGTCGGTCTGCTCCCCACAGACCAGCTCGGTGTGGGGGACCAGTCTGCCAGGGCTGGGGGGGCCTCTGCACCCCAGCGACTGCAGCAGGCATTCATTCTACAAACATCTACAGAACACTTCTTACGCCCCAACTACTGCACCGAGTGCTGAAGGGAGACGTCTGAAGAAGCCCAGTCGCCCCCCTGGCACCAGCCCCGCCAGCCCGTGCAGAGTTGAAGGGGGTCGGCATCCACTCCACTCCTGACTTCTCCTTCCACCGCAACTCTTGAGAGTCCTGTGGGCAGTGGGTTGAGCCTCCTCTACTTCCTACACAGCCCGGGAACCTCCTCTCTCTCTTCTTCCAGCCTCGCCCTTCGGACTCCCCTCATGCCTCCCCCCTCGCCTGCCTTGCTGCATCCCCACCCAGCTCACAGCACCGCCATGGAGGACTTCTTGGTTTCTCTCTAAAGACAGAGTGGGGGCGGAGGCATCCAACCGCCTCTGACTTCCTAAGGAGGGAGCAGGGCCAAGATCAACCACTCAAGGCTGAGGCCTGTGAGGCAGCGGTCAGACGGGCCTCCATCCTGCACCCTTTGTACCAGTGTTGACCCTAACCATCCTTCCCATGACACGCTCTGCTCCTCCGCCGGCTCCAGTCATGTGTGGCACTTGGTCCACAGACCTCATATTCAGTTGCAAGGTGTTTTTGTTTTGTTTTGTTTTTTAGGGAGTAACACGAGAGCCCAGGTTCAGGAATGCCCAGGGCACAGTTCTATCAAGACACCCATGCCTACACACAGGGCTTTCTTTGGCCGTTGGCCCCTTGGCCTGACTTCTATCCTGCTTGGGAAAGTCTTACAAAGTTCTTTAACTCTGCTGATGGGTGACCAGAGGCTTTATACTCCTGTCCGCAGGCGCTCACTTTCTCCCTCTGGGGCCACCAGGCAGTCTCCAACCAGTCTCCTGGTTCCTGTTGTCCCATTGATAGGGTTGGTTCTATATACTTTATTTGCATGGTCACATGCCCACAAGGGTGCCATGAGCCTTATTTACATTATTAGCAAGCTATCCAGTCCCTGGTGGCATAGTGGTTATACATTGGACTGCCATCCACAGGTCGGCAGTTCGAAACCAGGAGGAAAAAGGCAGGAGAGAGAGGGGGCTTTCGACTCCCATAAGCAGGTACAGTCTCAGAAATGCATGGGGCCAGTTCCACCCTGCCCTACAGGGTCGCTGTGAGTCCCCATTGACTCCATGGCAGTGAGCGTGATCGTAGCCCTCAGCCCTCGTTTGCATGATCCCACCCAGGTGTCTGGTGGCGTTTGGTCATCTTCAGAAGCTGGTGCCAGGCAAGCCTGCAGAGTAGGTGTGCAGTGGGAAGGGCTGTTCACACCCAGAGTGGTTATAATTCATCCTGCTGATCCGGATGGGTGTGGTAAAGGGAGTGTCGTCACTAGATTCATCAACAGGGCCGTTCCTGCCCTCCCCACCTGAAAGTGTCCACTGGCCCTCCCAGTGTGAGCTAGGTGTCCCTTCTCTGGGCAGCGGTGAGTCCCCTCAGATGCTGCTTTGACTGAGCCCACAGGCTTCTCTGGGAAGGAGCTCCCCAGGGTGAGGACTGAGTCTTGGGTCCCTGGACTCCCGGCTGCCGGGGCTCTGCAGGGGCCCTGGGAAGCGGTCCATCCAGGCTGTTGAATGGAGGCATGGATGGCAATAGGCGAGGGGCTACACGCGGCCTGGTTAAATCCTGCTCAGGACGTATGGCTTGGGCATGCCACTCCCCCAAGTGAAGGAAAGAGAGTGACACTCAAGGGAGACCTTGGTCATCGATTGGCCCGCACCCACGGGACGCAGGGTCACTGTTAGAATGACCAAAGACCCCGGTGGCGCACCACTTAAGCGACTGACTGCTAACCAAAAGCTCAACTGTGAGAACTTGTGGGGCCACTTCACAAGAAGAAGAAGGCGTGGCAGTCTGCGCCCAGAAAGATCACCGTCTCGGAACCCCGACGAAGCAGGTCTACCATGTCCTACATGGTCACCACATGAAAGAAACAAGTCGGTGGCAAGGGTGTTTACAGCGACCCATTGGTGTCCAGTCAATTCCCACTCATCCAGGGCCAGTGGAAAAGACGACGGCCTCCGTGAGATGGACCCAGTGGCTGGAACCTAACAGACATGAGGCCAGCACAGGACGGGGCAATGTTTCCTCTGTTGCTCGTGGGGTCTGAGAACCCTATACAACTCCACGCCAAACTCAAGCCAAGGCTCAGCGAGCGGCCCTGACCCTGTAAGATCCCGTGAGTTTGGGACTGTAACTCTTCAGGTGAGGAGGAAGCCCGGCCTTGCTCCCCTGAGTGCCTGGCAGTTTCAGCCCAGCTCATAAGCACTCTGCCACCTGGGCTCCTGATCATCCCGATGATGATGATGGCAGAATATGTCACCGTGAATCACTCACTGGGACTCCTGATACGGAATTTTAACTTCCTGCTTGGGTGGGAGGGGGTAGGTTTAAAGATCTGTGGCTCTTGTGAGATTCACAGTGGGGAGTGGGAGTGGACATGGGAGGGGACACTGCATCCCAACCCCTGGGGAAAGGCCATCCAATCAGCTCTCCTGGTTCAAGGTGAGGGCTTGAGGGGTGGGGCCTGCACTCATTTGCATATCAGCATCACTGCCTTCAACTGGAGCCCTGGCCATACTGGGGTAATTGGGGTCTACTCTGCACGCTCACTGAGAACCGCAAGGCCTTTGACTTGAACTCCGCAGTCACTCCGAGGGAAGAGGCTGTGTCCATGAAGATTACCGTCTGAGAAATTCCACGGGTGAGTGGAATCGACTCACGGCAGATGCTGTACTTTAGTTTGATTGGGGTTCTTGGGTTTGGGAAACAGGTATGGACTTGGCTTCCTATTACCACTGCCCTCTACCGGTTGGGACCATCCCCCTCCCAGTGTACTTGACAGCATCGCCCCTAGGGAATCAGCCTCAGCATTTCCTCCGGCCCCATTTGTAACACCCCTCCCCCTCTGTATTGCAGTGGCTTGAGTATTGCTGTAAACAAAACAACAACAAAACAAACCTATGCACCCCTATGTCAAATACCAGCAGGGTCACCCGTGCTGGACGGGTGTCAACAGTTTCCAGAGGACGTCAGACTAAGAAGGGAGGCCCTGGCAATCAAGTTCTGAAAATTCGCCCAAAAAACTCGAGGGGGTGGCCAAGAATAAGCTAGTCTTCAACTCACTTACTTAGAATTCACCAGGCAGGGTCAATCCCTGGAGAAGATCATCCTCAGGAAGTGTGTGTTTGGCGGGAGAGGGGAGAGAGGCGGGGGCGGGGGCGGGGGGAAGATGAGGGAAATCCTCAATGTCATCCCATTGGGCTGACATAATGACTGTAGCCAGGAACGCCAACGTACCACTGTGATGAAGATGGAGCAACGTTCTGTGCCGCTGCACATCAGGTCTTGTTAATGAGAACACCAGGGCCTGGGATGGAAGCTCCAACAGAAGTGTTCTTGCCCTCGAAGTACGGTGCACAAGGTAGGGTGTGCCAACAATTCTGGGCTGCCATTTTCTCCCCCATGTGGACTTCACACTCAGGGGTACGGTGGCCATCGTGTGAGGCTGAAGGAGACCATTCCAGGGCACGACTGTTCAATCGCACGTGACACGGGAGGACATGGAGATAAAGTTGAATCCCGGACAATTTGGAGTTGTGGAATCAGCCCACCCCGAAGGTGCTCTACCCCTGAATGTCTGGTCATGAGACGTAACCTCCTGACCCTTTGGACTGACATCCGACAACGTCCAAGGCAATCACCTCGACTTCGCCTTTGGTTTCAAACCCAATGCCCCTTGTTTCCCTCTGTGCACAGATTGCTACCCTTTCTCATGGTAGCAGTTCTGCTGACCTCCTGGGCAGGCGCTCTTCAAAACCTTGGGTGGGATCGATGCCCCAAACCCACTTTCAAGGGGAAATAGAAACCTGCATTTGCCCTGAAGAGAAATACGAGGTCATTGATGGTTAATGCCCCGCCCTTGAGCATGCCCTCTGGGTGAAACCCCTGCCACCCCTTTCATGTACATCTTATCTAATCAGCAAATGACTTCCCATGGTCCTGTGGTTAGTACCCATCTTGCAGGCTCGGACTTGGGGCAACCTGCGTACCCCAGAGTGAAGCATTGTTCAGTTTTCCTATTGATCAACTAAGGAAGCCAGCGGCCCCTAAAAGTTTAATTGATTTTCCCCAGGTCTCAGAACTAGTGAAATAGCTGAGGATCTAATTAGACTCTGGGGCACCCCTGACCCCTCACTTTGAACTTCTTCCCTGTAATCATGGGCCAGAGACTGCCTCACTCGCTGGTTTCTCGGGGGTCATTAGGAGCATGCCCACAGGGGCCCTGAGATCCAGTGTAGGCTCTAAAGGTAATTGAGTGTGTCCAATTCACAGCTTGACATGAATTACCTCGCGGGTTTTCTTTAACCTCTCTGCACTTTAGAGGTTCTGTCTGTGAGGTGGTGGCAACGGGACTCTCCATGTTCCCTCCTCTCAGGACAGATCACCGAGGCAATAGTTGGGAAAGCTTCCTGCCGGATGGAGAGAAAGGTGACTGCCACCTTTCTGGCCGTTGTCAGGGTGATGCTAATCTTCTCTCAGCTCTGTGGGATGTGGAGCGTGTAATGAAGCATTCAATGATGGGAAACATTGCCCTTAAACTCTCAGGAGTCAGGGCTCTGCGAAACAATTTACATTGAGAAATGTGACGAAATGTCAGAGAGAAGGCAAGTGTTCTTTAACGATCCAAATTGTACATAGGTCAGAAGACATGTTTGCGTTCAGGAAGGGGCCATTGGTCTTTGACACTGGCATTGATAAGCCATAAGCGAAGTGTGGAACTTTCTAAAGGAAACATCTTCTACAGAGATCCAGTGTGGCCAAAACAGATTTTTTTTTTTATGATGCTATTTAAATGCGAACGAACCCAGAGAGGAGACACAGGGTTCTCATACTGGTAGATCTCATACAATTTAAAAAACAAATTAAATCTAAAAAATTAGATAAAAGCACAATACTACAACCAAAATACATATCAATCACATTAATGATGGAAAATGCTATTTTGTTAAAATCACAAGTTTGGGCTTTAATAGTCGAAAGATCAAAACTCTCATCGGGTTGTTATTTGGCTCTATTTAGTTAAGAGATCTAGTTCCAGATTGCCTGGGTTCAGATCCCAGCTCTGTCTCTTACCAACTGTGTGGCTGCAAACAAGGGACCGTCTCTCTCGAGATTCAATTTCCTGCTCGGCAGTGAAGTCACCGCAACCACAGTATGTATCCCAAAGTGTGCTGGTGTAGGTCCAATGTGACGACACCTGTCAGTGCCTCCCACACCACACAAGTTCACTACCGCGGCATCTGTTCCAACTCATAGCAACCTAGAACATGCAAAAGGAGCCGAGTGGCGTCGTGGGCTGTGCTTGGAGCTTACAGTAAGGTCAGTGGTTCGAATTTGCCAGTCACTGTGTGGGAGAAAGATGGGGCTTTCTGCTCCCGAAAAGATTTACAGCCTCAGAAACCCAAAGGAGCAGTTCTAGTCTGTCCCATAGGTTGCCTGAGTCAGAAGTGACTCAGTGGCAGTGGCGAAGAGTCCATACGAAAACCCACAGCCTTCAAGTTGTTTCTGGTTCGTAGGGACCCTATAGGTCAGAGTATGAGGGGCTATCGCCCCCCCCTAAAAAAACCCCAAATTGTGCTGGGCAGAGCGGAGTTTTTATAATATGCACACCCCCTAGGCCAGCATCAAGCAACTCACTCTAAGTCAGTGCAACCAGTGGTGTCACCTGGGAAGGTTCTCTCTGGTCACAGTGAATTTTTTCGTAAAAGCAGTTTCGTGAGGAACTGATGCCAGGGGCTTAAGCGGAGAGCAAATGTTTTGAGAATGATGAGGGCAACGAATGTACAAATGTGTTTTACCCAATTGGTGTATGTATGGATTGTGATAAGAGTTGTATGAGCCCCCAGTAAAATGATTAAAGAAAATAACCAGTTTTGCTTAAACCTCATTTTTCGTGATGGCCGATTTAAGAGAACAGCGTGCAGCTGTGAAATTTTGTTTCCTGCCCGGAAAAATGCCACAGAAATTGTTGTGATGTTGAATACAGCTTACAAGGACAGCGCTATGAGAGAAACTCAAGCGTACAGTGGTTTTCTCATTTCAAAAAGGTGAAATGTCAATTGATGATAAATTTTGTTCTGGACGTCCATCAACTTTCTGAATGGATGAAAATGTAGACTCTAGTGTGTTTGGAGTTTGTTCCACCAGGTCAGACTGTCACTCAAGCTTTCTACTGAGATGTTCTGAGAAGACTGTGTAACAGTGCCCCCCACACACAAAAAAGCCTGATTTGTGGCAGATGGGGGACTGGTTTTGTTACCATGACAATGCACCTGTTCACACAGCCATCTCAGTGCACCGGATTGGGGGCTGGTTTTGGGAAAAAACCACCGTGCTTTTCTTGCCCCATGTACCTTACTCACCTGACCTCGTTCCTTGTGACTGTTTTTGGTTTCTGAAAATGAAGAAAGACATGAAGGGACAGCGATTTAACAATGTAAAAGAGGTTAAACACACACACACAAAAATGAGGTAAGTGCTGTCAGCCATACAAACAGATGAGTTTGAAAAATATTTCCAAGAATGGAATTACAGATTAGACAGTGGTATTAAGTGTAATGGAACATATTTTGAAGGTGATAAGGTTGTTGTGTAAAAAATTTTAAATACATAGCTTTGAGGGGGAAATCCTGGTGCTTTTGGGGGGTCCCCTTCATAGAGCTGCTCCATTGGGTTTCCGAGACGTCAATCTTTACAGATAGTGCCACATCTGACCTCCGCAGACTTACTAGTGGTTTGAACTTCCGACCTTTCAGTAAGCTGCCCAATACCTAACCACTGTACCAGCAGGACTCCTTGGTACTCCAGCCCAACCCAACTCACTCCATCGAGTCACTGTCCACTCAGTGACAGGGTAGACTGCCCCTGTGAGTTTCTGAGAGTGGGACTCTATGGGAGCAGAAAGCGCCATCTTTCTCCTGAAGAGTGGCTAGTGGTTTTGGAACTTACGACCTAGTGCATCACAGCCCAACTCGTAACCACTATGTCACCAGGACTCCATTAGGGGGTGCGGTAAATATCAGCTGTTACCCATCCATACTGTGTGTTTAATACCGTTGAAGAGAAGCCCTCTTTTGCATTCGTGTGCTTTATTGGGGATTAATCACTTCAACACATGGTTTCCAAGTTCACGATGATCAACGTTCATATTTAACCAACCTCCGGAAGTACAGCACCCCGGAAAGCCAATGCTGATGTGATGCTACTCCACAGCTGCGTGACTGTAACGCAGCCACTCACCGGGAGAGAAGCTTACGTCTGGGGCAGTATCGGGCTGTGCCTTCGATGAGGCCTCGGTGCCTCATCCACAGCATCGCCGCTTTGCACAACACGTTTACTCCTGCTCTTATTGAAAGCTGGTGGGACTGAAGATGGAACCCGCAACCGGAGGCCTCCCTGCCACCAGAGTCTCCCACGCCCCGTGAGGTCTCTGTCTGCCACGGCTTCTGAAGGCATGTGAACAACAGTTGTCAAGACAGACCCTTGGTGGCACTGTGGTTAAGCACTGGGCCTCTCACCCTAAGGTTGATGGTTCCAGTCCATCAGCAGCACCAGGAGAAATCCTATGGGGACGTCCTGTTCTGTTGCTTCAGACAGGATTCAACAGTAATGGGTTCGCTTGTTCTCTACTTGCTGTACGGCATTGTTTTGTCAAGGGTGGCTGAGAGAATAGAATGCTTTTGTTCTGTAAAATGTCCATTGTGTGTGCACTTTTAACCACGCCCCAAGCTCATGTCTTATGTCTTATGACCCCCTTCTGTTCTGTTCCCACGCTGCTCGGCGCTGAAGCACACCTCTCTTGTAGGCCTTCTAAGGAGCCTCTGGCTGTCCTCCCTCCAAGACTGATTTGTTTGCTCTTCTGGCTGGCCATGGTACTTTCCATTTTCTTCACCAACACCATAACTCAAATGCATTGATTGTTTTTTTCTGGCCTCTCTAGTCGTTGTTCAACTTTCACCTGCATGGGAGGTGATGGGAAATACCTTGATGTGGGTCAGGCACACTGTAGTCCTCAACGTGATACCTTCGCTCGTCAACCGTTTAAGGAGACCTTACACATCAGATTCTCCCAATGTAATACACCACTTGCTTCCTAACGGTTGCTCTACTTTCATGAGCTTTGTGGCAGTCACACAATTGTATGCCAACTTGACAAAAGAAAGAAGGGGTGGAGTCTAGCCTGTCAATCAGGTCACAGCCTGACTGATTCCTTTTTGTGGGCTTGGCCTTCTCATGAGGATTCTGGGAACTTCTTCTTACCTGGAGGTGGTACGCTCAATCTCTGTGCTTTACATTCCTGTTGACAAGCCACATGGAGCCACGCCGATGGCAGCCAGAGCCCTGGAGCTGGAGGAGCCACATGGAAACCCACACCAGTGCTGAGATGCTTCCACCACCACTGGATCCACAAGTCTTTTCACCCACTGTCCTATGCTCTTTTCCATTTGGCATCATTGCATGTGCTGCGTGAGTCTGTAGAGGAATTTATGGACTGGTATCAGACATACGAGCTAATATCGGACTTAAGGACTTGATCTGGACTGGGCTGGGATGTTTTCTTAATACACAAATACTCTTTGATATAAAGCTCTTCCCTCTACATACACGAGTGTCCCTGGATTTGTTTCTCTAGTCAGCTCAGTCTTACAAGCATTTAATGTGGATCCAAGAAAATGAAATCCTTGACAAATCCAGTCCTTTCTGTTTATCATGATATTGTCTGTCAGTCCAGGTGTGTGGATTTTTGAGTTTTAAAAATTGAGTTTTAGCCCACATTAAAGGATATAGTGCTTGACCTTCATCAGTAAGTGTTCTTCATGTTCTTCCCCAAATGGGTGATACCGCCCCCCTGGGGGCCCTGGAAAGATCCAGACTGTGGTCAGACAAGGTCATGCTGCTCATTCCTAAGCTTCTCAGTGGCTAGCCCCTCACAAGTGGACTGCTCAGCCCTCCTTCGTTGTCTGTTTTTAGTCTGCGAGCTCCACTGAAATCTGTTCTCCCTGGGTGGCCCCGCTGGTATTTGAAATAATGATGGCCTCACTTCCGGCATCCCAGGAACATGCAGGCTTCGACGCAAAACAAAGTGACAGCCATGGAGAGCGATTGTTCAAATGAGCCCCACAGTCAAAGCAACCCAAATGTCCGTTAGCTGATGAATACACAAGCAATAGAGTTTGACCACAGAGACTATGGTTAGTTGATGGTATAGAGCAGAGGTTCTCAACCTGTGGGTCGCGACCCCTTTGGGGGGCAAACGACCCTTTCACAGGGGTTGTCCAATTCATAGCAGTAGCAAAATGACAGTGATGAAGTACCAATGAAAATAACTTGATGGTTGGGGGGGGGGTCACCACAACATGAGGAACTGTCTTAAAGGCATTGGGAAGGCTGAGAACCACTGGTGTAGAGGAGACTGTACCGGCACATTCCACAGTGGGGAGGACCTCAGGAACATTATACATCTTGTAAGACTCCACTTACACAAAGTATCCACAGCAGTACAGATCGCGCTTCAAAATGAAGGGAAACAATTCTCACAACTGGGCTAATCGCCAACATTATGATACCGGAGAAGAGACTGACATGGTTAAGGATGTCATTTTACCTGGCTCCACAAGCAATTCCACGGAAGTGGCAGTCGAGAAATCAGACGACCCACGACACTGGGAAATCTGCTGCCCGAAGCCTCTTTAAAGCCTCAAAGGGCAAAGACGTCACCTGCAGTGCGAAGGGACACCTGACCCACACCGTGGGATGTCCATCACCTCATATTCGTATGTAGCAGGGTACTGACGGAGGAAGATAGCGCGTGAGGGCGGCGCGGGGCCGGGAAGTGTTCCACCCTGGGCCTTTGGGCTGGGATGAGCTTGATGGAACCCAGCCCCCATAACCCGCGGTCAGACAGGTACAGTGCCATGGTATTTGTGGGATCTAGGTGGTGGGTGAGGGGCCCTGGTGAGGCAGTGGCCTTTGTGCTGGCTGCTGACCAAAAAATCAGCAGTTCAAAACCACCAGCCACTCCTCAGAGAAAAGATGAGGCTGTGCCGGGGCGGCAGTTCTACCTCGTCCTGTAGGGTCGCTGTGAGTCAGAATGGGCTTGATGTTGTGAGTTTTTATTTTCAGCCGGTAGATTTGTGAGGCCCAGTCCAAGGTTCTTTCAACTTTTCCATTTGTTTGGTGTTTTTCCACAATAAAATGTTGTAAACCAACCAACCATCGGCAGTTCGCACTCCGTCAGGCAATGCAGAAAGAGCAAGGGCTCGTTACCTCCTGTAAACGGACAATCTTCTCCGCATCCGTGACAGAGGACGGCGAAGCAGGGCATGGAGGCATTCATCCCAGACAGCTGTAGAAGCAGGATTCTGCTGGCCACTGTGCCGTGTATTTTAAAAACACGTCCCGCCACCTTCAAGTCCTGATCTCACAGAACGTCCTGCATCCGGGGTGGCGGGGGTGAGTCCCAGCTGTGGTGGCCATGATCATATGCCTCCTGCCTCCTGGACATCGCCCCAGGTGGTTCTTGGGGACCTCAGGTCAGCGAATTCCCACTGCCCTCTTGCCTGGTGCCCCCTTCTACCCTGCTGCCTGGGGAAGAACTCTCAGCCATGAATGCTGGGCTTCACCACAGCCGCCTCCTTCCGTGTCTCTCCAGAGTCCCTCCTGTGAATCTGCTGTTTCTCCTCTTACCCTCTGACACTCCCCTCCCACACTTTCCCACATTCTAATTTCTGCTGCTGTTAATAGTTGTTATTGAGTAGATTTCAGCTCATGGCAACCCCGTTTGAAGAGTGGGATTAAAAAATATACAAGTTATTGTTTTCCATGAGGGTTCACACAGTTGTCTGGACTCCCATTCAGTCATCTTCCCACAAGTTGTTCAGTACCGCTGGTTACGTTCTGCATAAGGGGTGAACAAGCTCATGATTTGCCACAGCGTTTTCTGGGCTGTAATCTTCATGAGGTCAGATGGTCAGTCTTGGGGCTGGTGGATGGGTTTGAACCACAAACCTTTTGGGTCACCGCCAAGTGCTCGATCACTACACCACCAGGTCTTGGTCATGACCTGGAAAATGCACAGTGTGTTCCTGCGGCTGTGCATCCCTTTGCTTCCCATTGCATTTGACCTGAGTGTCTTGGTTAGAGCAAGGTCTGACTTGCTGTGAAAGTAAAATGAGCCAGTAGACACTTGCCCCAAACCACATGACCAGTGAGTGCTGAGCCCACCGGTTAGACATTTCATTATGCTGGGGGAGTTGTTGCCCCTACAAAGGCCTTCGGGGTCCGAAACCAAAGCCACCTAATGAACCTGGAGTGGGAGGTGGAGCTGTAGATGTCTCCGGAAGTGAAAAAGAGGAAGGGCTTCAACAAGATGGACTGACACAGCGGCTCAACAATGGGCTCAAGCACAGGAACAATCGTGAGGCTGGAGCAGGGCCAGGCAGTGTTTCCCTCTCTTGTACCCAGTGTTGCTGTGGTCGGAGTTGACCTGGTGGCACCCAGCACCAACAACTCAGAGGGGAGTTCACTCAGAGAACCATCTCTTTGCCAGCGGAGAGCACAGCATTGGAAATTAGATTTCATTTCTGTCCTGTCTCTGCCTTATTGACATGGTGTGGAAGTTATATAATCTGTTGTCAATTTGAGAGGATTACCAGGGAAGGGGTGGAATCTAGCCTGTTAGTCATTGTATGGCCAAGGAGGCCTCTGTATGGGCATGGCTTTCCCCTGAGGATTCTGGGAAATCTGCCGGTATTTCCTCCTTGGAGGCAGGAGAGACACTCTCTCTGCTCACTCCCTGAGAGATGCTCTACTTATAAGGCAGATGGCACTATGCTCATAGACCCTGTGCCCTGGAACTGGAGGAGCCACGTGGAGACCCCTGCCAGCGCTGAGGTGCTTACAACACCACTGGATCCGCAACACTTTGCACCCTGTGATCTTCCTGCATTCGGCATCACTGCATGTGTTTCGGGAGCCTGAAGAGGACTTTACAGATTGGTATCAGACATATGGGCTAATTTTGGACTTGATCTGGACTGGGCTGGAGCGTTTTCTCAACATTCTACCACCCTTGTATATAAATAAAGCTTTCTTATACACAAATGAGTGTCTGTGGATTTGTTTCTGTAGTCTTTCAGGACTGACACACATGGTAGATAGTTTCTTTAATCCCAAAACAAGTATTTCCAATCAGCTCATATGCAAGTGAAAGATGGACACTGAGTAAGGAAGATCTAAGAAGAATGGATGCAGTTTGAATGTTGATGCTGGAGGAGAAAGTACCACGGACTGCCAAAAGGACAAACAGATCTGTCTTGGAAGAAGTACAGCCAGAATGCACCTTAGAAGTGAGGATGGTGAGACCTTATGTTACTTTGGACATCTTATCAGGAGACACCAGTCCCTGAAGAAGGGGATCATGCTTGACAAAGTAATGGGGCCCTCAAAATCCAGAGCCTACAGAGAACTTAGAATAGCCCTGGCTTGAGGAATAAAGGCTTTACAAGTGAGGTGATGGGATTGTAGAAAGTTGCACTGTTAGGCCGGGTTGACTAGATAAACAAATCCAGAGACACTCATATATGTATAACAGGTAACTTTATATCAAAGAGTAATTGTATACTAAGAAAACATTCCAGCCCTATCCAGATCAAGTCCACAATCTGATATCAGCCCATATGTCCGAGACTAATCTATAAATTCCTCTTCAGACTCACACAACACATGCAATGATGCTGAATGCGGGAAGATCACAGGCCAGTGGGTGGAAAGTCTTGTGGATCCAGTGGTGGTGGAAGCATCTCCAGGTCTCAGGTTGCCACCAGCATGGCTCCATGTGGCTTGTCAACAGGAAGGTCAAGCAGAGGGAGAGAGAGAGAGCACACGAGCAAGAGAGAGAGAGAGAGAGAGAGAGAGAGACCCGCCTCCAGGGAGAGAAAGAGAGGAAGTTCCCAGAATCCTCATGAGAGGGTCACGCCCAGAAGGCGGCATCATCAGGCTGTGACCTGATTGACAGGCTAGACTCCACCCCTTCACCCTAGTTATCAAGTTGACACGAAATTATGTAACTACCACATGACATGAAATTATGCAACTACCACATGAAAAAAACAAACAACAATAACAAAACCCCATGACATTGCTAGCAACCAGAATCCCCTACACAAGCTGTCCTCAAATCTGCCGGCTTCTCCAAACCGCTGGGTAACGAGCGGCCTCAGAGGGGAGCCTGGGACTCGGTATTTTAACCAGCCAGGCTGGGAGCCAGTAGGTGCAAGAGAAGTCTCTCCCATTCCAGCTTTTTGCCCTAGCTTTGTCCTTTTGGAAAAGAGCAGCCATCATTCCCACGGGGACCACATTTCTTCTGAATCTGACCCCTGCCACGTCTTTCTTAGCCAAGCAGTGTCAGCCCGACACTTCCCGTAAGAGAGGCAAATATGACTTTGTCTCCAGCCCCTTACTTCTTCAAGCTCTCCCAGCCCATAATAAAAGCTTACTTCCCGACACACCGCCCCCAGCCCTCAGCCGTCTGCTCTGTCCTTACACCCCTCAAAGCTCAGCTGTCTGTCAGGACTTCTTTTTCTTCCCTGGTCTTTGGATCCAAGTCACGGATTCTGCAAACTAAGGTCGGTCTCATTTTTTCAACAGCGCCCGGGACAGAGCGCTCCAGGCTCCGGAGCGGCTCCCGCTGGAGGCCAGCGGGCTGGGGCTGGAGTCCACAGTGTCCCGTGTTCCTGCAACCATCGGCAGAGCCAGGGTTGTGGGGTGAGAGGCTAACCTGGACTTCTCTGAGCTTGCCGCCCCCTGCCTCACTTAGCAGGAGGTCAATGGATGGACAGAAGCACAGAGCCAGGGGACCACAAACAAAAACAAAACAAACACACTGCCATCAAGTCCATGTGGTCTCTTAGAGACCCCAAAGGACAGGGTTGAAGCCCTGTGAGTTTCTGAGGCGGTAACTCTTTACAGGAGTGGGAAGTCCAGTCTTTGTCCTGAGGATCGGCTGGCGGTTTCGAACTGCTGGCTTTGTAGTTAGCAGCCAACATGTAACCTCTACACCACCGGGACTCCTGGCAGCAAACCAGGTGGGAAAGTGCTTGGTGATTTTAGTGTCTTATTCAGGTTGCTAAGGTAGAGGTGATGAGTGACTGAAGGGTGATGTTGGAGGGTGACCCCCAGCCATAACACTATTTTGGTTGCTACTCCATCACTGTCCTTTTGCTACTGTGATGAATCGTCATGTAAATATCTGATAGGCAGGATGTATTTTCATTGTTTCAAACTGAACATCATTAAAGCATAGTGATGAATCACAAAAACAATGTCATTATATATTGTGAAATATTTATTCCTAATGACCAATACATGAAATTTTGTCTTGAAGCATGGTGTAGCGTGGGTAACAGTCTTCACACCGGGTACTCGTAAGTGGGCAAATCTGCATGAGGGCAGACCTTCCTGGAGACAGATAGAGGAGCGGTGTCTTGGTGGTTCCTAAGCCCATCGGAAGTAAGTGTTTTCCAATGGTCTTAGCCAAGGACCCCAGGTTGAAAACCGCTGCTTAGAACAGTGTAGAACCTCAACAGTGTAGAACAGCATATCTGAGGCTGTGGATTGGAAGCAGACTGTCTCATCATTCTCTCACAGACCAGCTTGTGGGTTCAAACTACTGACCTTGCAGTTAGCGGCCCACTGCTTAACTCAATATGCCACCAGGCTCCTGAAAAGACACCCCCCCCCCCCCCCCCGCTCTCTCCTGCCATGGAGCCCATTCTGCCAACATTTGAGGAGTATTGGCCTCAGTCTGCTCCAGCAGAAGGGCTGGTTGGAGCCGCCCATTGCCATAGCCAGGGCTCCTGAAAGGGCGTTAAGAGCACTTCTAAGAAGCCCAGGTTCCCCCCCCCCCGGCCCCCTGCCACTATCATGACCCCAGTTCTACCTTATAAACCCGGCTAGACCAGAGCATGTACACGGGTACAGATCAGAGCTGGAAACACAGGGAATCCAGGACAGAATCCCTCACGACCAATAATGAGACTAGTCATACCAGGAGGGGAAGGGGAAGGGGAAGGTAGGGTGGGGAGGGGGAGCCCATCACAATGATCAACATATAACCCCCTCCCAGGGGGGAAGGCCAACAGAAAAGTGGGTAATGGAAGACAGCGGTCGATTTAAGACATGAAAAAAAAAAACTTTATAAATTATCAAGGGTTCATGAGGGAGGGAAGGTGCGGGAGAGAAAAAATTAGCTGATACCAAGGGCTCAAGTAGAATGAAAACGATGATGGCAACAAATGTACAAATGTGCTTGACACAATGGATTGTGATGAGAGCTGTAGCAGCCCCCAATAAAATGAGTTTTTAAAAGGAAGCAGCAGGCCTGGTAGTGAAGAAGTTATGAGTTGTAATGCTAACCAGCAGTTCGAAACCACCAGCCACTCTTTGGGAGAAAAACGAGGCTTTCAACTCCTTTAGAGAGTTACAGCCTCAGAAATCCGCAGGGGGCAGGTCCACCCTGTCTGATACGGTTGCTATGAGTCAGAAAGGACTGGATGGCTAGGAGTTGGGTTTGCTGAAGGTCCCCCAGCTGGTCAATATTGGATATGAGATTTCAGCACAGGCCCAGTGGATTCTAAAGCCCAAGCACATGCCAGATTGGTCACACACCCAGTCCCCCACTGAAGCGGCCCTGGTGCTTGCAGGAACCACGGCCGGCTGCACTGAGGCCGAGACAGCCCTGGCGGAGGCCCCTGGGCTGTGGTCAACATTCTCCTCCCACGCTCCCAGGCTTCAGCTGAACCAGACACAGATGATTAGGAGCTAGGCGCAGCAGATGCTGTTGAGAGCCCACCACCCAACACGTGTTTGTCCCCCTCCCAGGAGTCGGGGTGCAGGGGCCGTGCCAAGCCTGGGAACTCCACTCTGTCAGCCATGGATTCAGCCAGGGGCAGGTGACCCAGTTCTTGTCAAGGAGACCTGAGGGGACATCGGCAGTGGGGCGATTTCTGAGGGCGCACCTTGGCAGTGGGAGGCAGCCAGGCTTGTCTACAGAGAAAGGCTGGTCCAACATGTCACACAAGCCTCGGGGCATCAAGAGGAGCGAGTTCTGGGTGGGCAGAGGCCCTGGGCACTGGGCCAGGACACCACACACAGGAAGCAGGGTGTGTCATGCCCCCTGGGCCTGAGTAGCAATCGTGCAGGGAGAGAGCTGCCCTTCATCCCCACACCTAAGCCTGGCACCCACAGCTCACACCGCCACCCCGGGGTTGGTGGGCATGGTGGTTTCTGAACGCAGATGCGCTGGGCACCTTGGGTCCGCAGGGTAAACGACAGGGCTCCCTGGTAAAGAGAAGCGACCCAGGTCTCCTGAAACCAGCTTCCCCGGAGGCTTTCATGGCGCAAATTCCCTGCACTTGGGAACACTGGCCTTTCAGGCGGGGTCTTGGCTGCCTGAGCTCTGTTTCGTCATCACCCCCCCCCCCCCCCGCCATCCCCCCATCTTTGACCAAATGGCCCTGAGTCACGAGTCAGTCACGCAGACCTTGGAGGGAGTGGCTCCAGGCCCTGGGCAGCCTGTCCCTCCAGCCCCAAGTCTCAGCTTCCTTCTTTCTTTGTCAACCAGCTGTTTTCTCAAGCCCTCTCCCTCCTGCATGGCACTGTGTGGAGAGAGAGAGGGGAGAGAGATACAGAGAGAGACAGAGAGAGGGGAGAGAGAGACAGAGACAGAGAGAGAGAGAGAGAGAGAGAGAGAGAGAGAGAGAGAGAGAGAGAGAGAGAGAGAGAGAGAGAGAGACTCTCTCTCTCTGGCGGTGGGGGCTGGAGCTGGTCAGGGGTGCTGTGCTGTCTTTGTCCCGGGTTCCTCATGATTCTGTTTTCAGGAAGAGCATCCCGACCTGGTCACCACACAGTCACCCCCACACCCCCTGCAGACCCCAGGCACCCGAGGGCAGTGCCTCCACCTGCAGCCTGCTTAGAAAGTCCTAACCAGGCAGCTTGCTCGCTCAAAAGGTATAAAACACAGCTAGTGAGGCCAAATGGGTTTGCGAGACATGCATTTGCTCTGCAGAGTTGGAGACTGCGCAGGCTTCACTCTGTTCATTTCAAGCAGGATTGGTTTAGAACAGGACAGTAGCTTTTTATACCCTCTAGACTGGATACTTTATTGGGGGGAGTGGTTTCACCAGCAACAATCGCCTCTTCTTTTGGAAACAGCATCCTGATTTCCTGTTGGGCAGTCAGTTCACTCCCAGCATGAGAGTCTGGACGTGTAAATTAACGCCGATTAAGGCACTGTTAGTAAAACACAAACGGTGTTGCTATCCAGTCATAGCGACCCCAGAGAGGGAGGGTAGAACTGCCCCTGTGTGTTTCTGAGATCGTAGCTGATTACGGGGGTAAAAAGGTCTCATCTTCCTCCCACAGAGAGGCTAGTCGTTTTGAACTGCTGACTTTGGGCTCTGTATAAAGATTAACCATCACCATCCAGTCCATGGGGTTTCCAAGGCTTCCCCAGGACTGCATGGTAAATACTTGTTTTTTAAAAAACAACTCCAAAACAAAGCCCTGCTGACCAAAGTGTCAGAGTTCCAACCAGTGAACGAGCCCCGGTGTCTCAGGGACATCCCGGTGAGGGCTGGAGTCTGGCCGGGCCCAAATGGGGTGAGCCAGAGGAGCGGACCCCCACATCTCACAGGGTGTCATGGCTGCTGTGGGTGCCTGGGCCCCGGCGGCTGCCGAGCTTGCCTCTCCGACTGTGAAGAAGGGGAGGAGACGGTGCCCACCTGCCAGGTACCAGAGCTGGGCCGCAGCAGATGGTAACTTCGGGAAGAGGCTGTTGGCTTGGCTGAATCTGGGGGCTTTGAAAGAAGGATCCCCTCGTGGTAGGTTGGTAAGCTACCTCCCAGCTGCTTGCCCACCTGGTGGATGAGCATGAAGGCCTGCTCTCCACGGTGTGGGGCTCTCCCGGCCACCTTCCCTCTAGGTCTGGCCCTGTGGAGGCCTGTGGGGTCATGGCAAGGGGCTTTTCCCATGGCCTGGGAATGGACCCAGCCTATGATCTAGGCCACTGACCCACCTGCCAAGCCGCCTCCAGAGATGCCTACTGAGGCAGGAGGTGGGCTCCCTCTCCTCTGTCCTGGAGGACGGCTGGCTCTGAGCCTCCAGTGACCATGTAGCTGAGCTACATGACAACTACAGTGGACTGAACCCCAAAGGTGGGTGCGGCAGCTCACATTTCTTGAGGTGACGCTTGTTGGCAGTCAGACCCCAGCACCCCATTCTACAGGGGAGGGTTCCCCAATTGTATTGATCCTTAGCAGAAGCAACATTTATTTTACCTTCTTTGCCATTAACATTATATTACTAAACAAACGTACAAATACCACTACCCCAAACAAAACAACTCGTCACCAAGTCACTTCTGACTCTTGGTGGCCCGAGTCTGAGTAGCACTGTGTTCCACCGGGTTTTCAATGGCTCATTTTTCAGAACTACACAGCCTGGCCTTTCTACCAAGGCACATCTGGGCACGTGGACTCCAGCCACCAGCCTCTTGGTTAGCGGCCAAGTGTGGTCCAGGAACTCCAGCACATGCAATTCATCGTCGTCGAGTTGTTTCAGACTCACAGTGACCCCCATCCTATTGTTGTTAGGTGTCATCACGTCAGTTCTGGTTCATAGGGACCCGTGCCCAACAGAAGGAAACACTGTCCGGTCCTGTGGGGGACTCACAGAGGTCCCTGTGCCTGAGCCACTGTGGCAGTAGCGGTATCAATCCATCTCATCGAGGGCCTCCTCTCTTCACTGCCCCCCGCTCTGTCAAGCACGAGGTCCTCTAGGCCAGGCTAAAAGAGCTCCGCAGGCTAGCCACACCTGGATATCTTGTGGAAGATGACAGCCAGCCCCTGATCTTCCTCCCATGGTGGGTTCAAACCACTGGCCTTCTGGTCAGCAGCCAAGCGCTTAATTGCTGCACTACCAGGGCTCTTGCTTACCACCGGGTTCTGTCTTGGAGACTCCGAGAGATTGGTTTTGATGCAAGTGAAATGCCTCGTGTGTTTGCTTATGGAGGTTTTCATGATTGTTGCCCTTTATTGACAGTATCTATATAAATAGAGTAGTATTCTAAGCAGTCAGTATTGAAAATGAACTGGACTTCTGCAAGTGGGCAGCTGAGACTGGTAACACTCGCCAGTGACATGCTGCTAAGCGGTGCTCCTAATTAAAGCAAACCACCCCCTGCCGTTGAGTTCATTCGGACCCATAGCAACCCTACCGGACAGGGTAGGCCTGCTCCGAGGGTCTCCGTGACAGGAAGCAAACAACCGCATCCTTCTCTCTTCCGAGCGGCAGGTGGCTTTGATCTGCTTGCTGCCCTCTGGTTAGCAAAACCACGGGTAACCCACTGTGCCACCAGGTCTCCCGATTCTCCCCGCCGTCCAGTCGATCTCTACTCACAGCGACTCTATGGGGCTGTGGAGGTTACATAATCTGGTGTCACCTTGAGACTATTGAGTGAAGGGGTAGAGTCTAGCCTGTCAGTCAGGTCGCAGCGTGATGACCCCATTTGGATGCGCCATGGAGACAAATAACTCGCTGGAGGTGAGACACAGAGACACTCCCTGCAAGACATTGCTATTGACAAGCCACATGGAGCTATGCTGATGGCAACCAGATCCTTGGAGCTAGAGGAGCCACGTAGAGACCCATGCCAGCACTGAGATGCCTCCATTGCCACGGATCCACAAGACTTTCCACCCACTGGCCTGTGATCTTCCTGCATTCAATGTCATTGCATGTGTTGCATGAGTCTGAAGAGAAATTTACAGACTGGTACTGGACATATGGGCTAATATGGGACTTGATCTGGACTAGACTGGGATGTTTTCTTATATATACATAAAAGTATCTTTGATAGATGTTTCTCTAGTCTAACTAACCCAAACTAACACAGGGGCAGAGTAGAACTGCCCCCATGGGTGTCCAAGACGATAGCTCTTTATAAAAGCAGACAGCTTCATCTTTCTCTTTCAGAGCAGCTCATGGTTTTGAACTACCGACTTTGCAGTTAATAGCCCAACTCACAGCGTCATCAGGACTCCTAGGACTCCTGATTACCAACATTAAAAAAACAACCAAACCCACTGCCATCGATCTATTCTGATTTATAGGAACCCTTCAAAGCATTTCTGAGGTTGTAAACTTTTATAGGAGCAGGCAGCCTCATCTTTCTCCCTTGGAGCAGCTGGTGGATTTGAACCACTGACCTTGTGGTTAGCAACTTAGCGATTACCCAGCATTAAAGAACCAACTTTTAACCAGAGTGAAAAACCTCATCTTTCTCCAGTGGAGTGACTGGTGGTTTTTCTCTCTGGTTAAAAGTTAGTCTTGGTGTGAATGAGGGGGATGGGATTGGAGACCCAAAGTCCATCTGTAGACAATTGGACATTCCCTCACAGAAGGGTCACCAGGAAGGGATGAGTCAGCCAGAGTGCAGTATAGCACTGATGAAACATGCAACATTCCTCTAATTCTTTAATGCGTCCTCCTTTTCCTCCCCCACTGTCATGACCCCAGTTCTACCTCACAAGCCCGGCTAGACCGGAGCATGTACACTGGTTCAGAGAAGAGCTCTTGACACATGGACTCCAGGACAGATAAACCCTCAGGAACCGTAATGGGAGTATCTATACCATGAGGGTAGGAGGAAGGTGGGGAGAGAAGGGGGAGAAATGGGGAATGGATTATAACGATCAATGTATAACAGCCCCCCCCCCTCAGGGGGACGAACAACAGAAATGTGAATGAAGGGAGACGGCGGACAATGTAAGATATGAAAATAGTAATAATTTATCAAGGGGTCACAAGGGTAAGGGAGGGCGGGGGAAAAAAGAAGAGCTGATACCAAGGGTTCAAGTAGAAAGAAAATGTTTTGAAAATACAAACATGCGCTCAATACAATTGATATATGGATTGTGATAAGAGCTGTAAGAGCCCCCAATAAAATGATTTATATATTTTAAAAATAAGTTAGTCTTAGAAACTCACAGCGGCAGTTCTATCCTGTCCCATAGGGTTGCTATGAATCGGCATTGACTCAAAGGCAGTGAGTTTGGGTTTGGGTTTCTGGTCTATTATTTGGAATGAGAGGTGGTCACGGGGAATAGGTTCACTTCCAAGTTCAAGGGGCATCTCGGGGCACAGTCTTCACAGGAGAGTCGAGTCTCCACAGACCCACAGGAGAAGAGACCTGGCTTGCTGCTCCTGCAAAGATTACAGCCAAGTGCAATGCTCCTCAGCCACAGCGGGACAGGGCACAGCGGGTCCCTGGAGAGTACTTCTCAGATAAGCCACTGTCACACAAAGTTTCAATGGCAGGAAGCAAAACGGCAGCAGGGGGGTGGGTACTTCATGTAATGTGGAAATACTGGAGTTCAAACTACAAGGCCTGCTTATCCCAACAGACCAGAAGCTCCAGTCAGATAGAGCTCTTAGGTAGCCAGAATAGGTACTAAGGGGCGTTGTCTCCCCAATAACTGCCTAGGGCGACAACAAATGGGTTGGAACGAAATCAGATACACCACTGGCAAGATCGAAACTGAGCATGCTCAGACACAAGCCCCCTAGCCCCAGGTGGGACACCACCTTGGTGCACAGACTAGGACTGGCCACATGACATTGCCCAGGAGCCCTTGAACTCAGCCAGTGAGGGTGACCAATACCTTCAGCCCACGCCTCCCGAGCTGGAAGAGATAGAACCTGTCACAGGGAAGCTGAGCCCTCTTTGACTCCTCCCTCTGTCAGGTGGGTGTGCTCCTGTAGGTTAGAGGGCAGGGAGCCACGTGGGCCCTGGGGCCCCCAGCTCCCTCTCAGGCTGGCCTCTCCCTCAGGGCGGTCTCTTGGGATTTCCTGTGAATACCTGACACTTCCCTTTTCCTCATAAAAGTCACTTGGATTAACACAAGTGTTTCTGCTGTGTGGCTTCTTTCAGCAAGAACAGAGGGATAAACCACCCTAGAAACCTAACAGACCTGCCCCCTTGCACCCCTGCGCTCACCTCCCGGGGTGCAAAGGAAGGAGAGAACCCTTCCGGGACAGCATCCTGACGGGCAGCAGACTCGAGGACCCAGACGCAACATCCCAGAATAAGTCCTACTAACTCCACCCAGAAGGCCCTGTAATGGAATGCACCCTGGAGAACAGCTGTGTGATTGCTCTGCTAGCCTGGCCCAGCCTATTCCAACACCAGCACCTTCCCCCCCCCCACCCCAGACCTGTAACGAAGACGTAGAAGATCCTTGTCATTAAGGGTGACCGAGTCAGTTCCGACGCACAGCGACCCTCCACACACCTGAGTGAACGCCACACTCCTCGGTCCCAGGCCAGCACTACGGTGTCCGTCCATTTAGTTGCGGGTCTTCCTCTTGTTCACTGACCCTGCACTTTACCAAGCAGGCCGGCCTTCTCCAGGGACGGGTCTCTCCTGGCAACATGGCCAAAGGACGGGACCTGCATTCTCAAAGTCCTTGCCTCTAAGGAGCTCTCTGGGCGTACTTGTTCCAAGACGGATTTGTTTGCTCTTTTGGCAGTGCAGGGTACTTCCAACAAGACCCTTAGCACAGGAAAATAAATACACGGTATAAGCGCCATCACTGCAGGGAGTCGAGGGTAGCGTGGCACGGTTCCGTCTCGACCCCACTAACAGCACTTTGCTGCTGTGGAAGCGTTGCCCTCGCCTGCCTATGCTTCATCAGCCTGAGGCAGGAGCGCCCCTTTACCAGTGGAACAGCGCCCCTGGTGTCAACACGGGGTGTCCATGAATGAAACCTCAGCTCCACACCACCTGGTCTTTCCCCCCACAGAAGGGCTCTAAGGAAGGGATGATCCAACCAAGGTGCAGTATAGCACCGACGAATCACACATCATTCCTCTAGTTCCTGAATGCTTCCTCCACCTCCACCTCCCCAATACCATTACCCAGGTCTACCTTACAAATCTGGCTAGATGGGAGGACACACATTGGTACAGATAAAATGGAATTCAGGGCAGATAAAACCCTCATGAGGGGAGGGGGGCTGTGGGGGAGAGAGAAGGAGGGGAAAGGGGGAATCCATCACAAGGTTGGATATATAGCCCCCCCGCCCCGAAGGGGACAGATAACAGAAATGTGAGTGAAGGGAAACAATGGCTAGTGTAAGACACAAAAAAATAACAATATATAATTGATCAAGGATTCATGAGGGTGGGAGCGGGAGGGGGGGAAAGAGGAGCTTATACTTAGGGCTGAAATAGAAAATGTTTGGGAAATGATGATGACAACTTATATACAAATATGCTTGATACGACTGATGTATGGGTTGTTAAAAGAGCCCCAATAAAATGATTAAAAATATATATATATATATCTCTTAGGGAAGTGATCACCAGGTCCTTTCCCAACAGGGTGAATTCCCCTGGATGAAGCTGAACCACCAACCTTCTGTTTGCGGCCAAGCACAGCCTGCATCCTCTAGGAACCTTCTACTCAGAGAAGGGTGACTGGATCATGGCATCACCAAACAATGAAAAAAAAGTGGGGGGGGTTTGGCCCTAGCAGAGTGATTTACAGAGAGCTGTGTCACCAAGGGAGAGTGATTAATAGGAGAGTCCAGAGTTCTGCTCACAGCTCTGTCCCTTCCAGGCTGGGTGAAGACCAGCACAGGCAGGCTGGCCCCTGTTGACTGAGCTGTGAGGGAGAGCTAAAAGTGCAGAGTAGCAGAAGAAGTAGTAGGGTAAATCAAATGATGGACCAAAGCAGCAAGAAAGTCTTTCTTCAGAGAGAAAGAAAGTGGCGAAACCTATAAAGAAAACATCAAGTGTTGGTGAGGATGTGGAGCGATGGGGAGTCTCATCCGTTGATGGTGCTGACGTCCAGCCATCGAGCCACCTCAAGAAAGTGTTTGGCAGCGTCCAGTGAGCCTAAGATGTGTGTGTACTGTATGGCTCAGCACATGTCTTCTCAGTGGAAGTGTACAAAGCTAACAAAAGACATGTCCTCAGATAGTCTTAGCATGACAACTTATATGTGGAAACTGTACATGGATCAAATGCCAGTCCTTTGAACAGAACACGGGAATCCTGAATGGGTTAAAATCAGGAAAGATGTGTGTCAGGGTTGTATCCTCTCCCCATCTGTCTGCTGAGAAAATAATCGGAGAAGCCGGATGATATGAAGCAGAATGTGACATCAGGATTGGAGCAAGGCTTATCAATGACCTGCGATAGGCAGGTGACACAGCCCTGCTTGCTCCAACTGTGGAGGGCGTGAGGCACTTGCTGATGAAGACCACTGGTGCTGTAGCTTTCAGTATGAATTGCAACTCCATGTAAAGAAAGCCTCAATCCTCACAACTGGGTCAATAGACGACATCATGAGAATACTGACGTTGTCACGGATTTCCTCTTGCTTGGGTCCACAAACAATGCTCATGGAAGCAGCAGTAAAGAAATCAAATCACACATTGCACTGGGTGAATCTGCTACACTCAACCTCTTCAAAGTATTCAAGAGCTAAAATGTTACTTTGAGGACTAAAGCAAGCCTGACCCAAGCCAGGGTATTTTCAATCGCCTCATAGGTATGTGAACGTTGGAAAATGAATAAGGAAGATATGCCAGTTACATCATCTGTGGACTTGAGTGAAGGGGTGGAGTCTAGCCTGTCAATCAGGTCATAGCCAGTCATGCCTCTGTGTGGGCATGGCCTTCTCCTGAGGATTCTGAGAACTCTCTCTGCTACACATTCCTGATGACAAGCAAGATGGAGCTATGCTGACGGAGACAGAGCCCTGGAGCTGGAGAAGCCACAGGGAGACCCACGCTAGCGCTGAGATGCTTCCACTGCCGGTGGATCCACAAGACTTTCTACCCACTGGCCTGTGATCTTCCTGCATTCAGCATCATTTCATGTGTTGCATGAGTCTGAAGAGGACTTTATAGACTGGAATCAGACAGATGGGCTAATAATGGACTTGTGAACTTGATCTTGCCTGGGCTGGGATGTTTTCTTAATATGCAATTGCTTTTATATAAAGTTTTCTTTCTTATACACATGTAAGTGTATCTGGAGAGCCAACCCAGACTTACACAGGAGACCAAAGAAGAATCAGTGCATTTGATGTGTGGTTCTGGTGAAGGACATTGAAAGTGCCACGGACTTCTAAAACAAACGATTGTGTCTTGGAAGAAGTACAGCTAGAATGCTCCTTCTACGGGTAAGAGAGGCTGGTGAGACTTCATCTCATATACCCCGGACGAGTGATCAGGAGAGACCAACCCCTGGAAGAAGGCATCATGCTTGGGAAAAAGAGGAAGACCCTCAGGGCAGTGGTTCTCAGCCTTCCTCATGCCGCAACCCTTTCATACAGCAACTCAGGTCGTGGTGACCCCCCAACCATAAAGTGATTTTCGCTGCTACTTCATCACTGTCATTTTGCTACTGTTATGAATCGGGCGACTCCTGTGAAAGGGTCGTTCGACCCCCAAAGGGGCGGCAACCACAGTTAAGAACGGTTGCCTTAAGGAGATGGATTGATGGAACGCAACAGCAACGACTTAGGAAAAAAACCAAACAGACTCGGAAGCTAACATCAACAATGGGAAGAATAAAGAGATTGTGCCATGTTTACGAAACAGACTGCTGAACAGCAATGAACACTGACAGACTACTTCACGCCAATCATTGCGGATGACTGACAGAAACACAGCATTACTGTTAGGTAGCTGGAGACAGGGACAGGGGGCTGTCCCTGCCATGCCTGCAAAGGCCCCCCTGTAAAGGAGGTCGGGAAGGCCTCAGGCAACCATGAGACACCTATGAAGACCTCCAAACTGGGCATGCTTAAATTCTGGCCCTGAGCCAGGTGGGCAGTATACCTGGGGGGCCCAAACTAGGCCCCGACCCAGCACATCACCCAGGTGGACCTTATTCAGCCAATGAGGTCAACCAATACCTTCAACCACACCTCCCCAGCCAGAGGTTTGAGATACCCTGGTGGCAGGAAGGCCGCTCTCTTTTTGCCCACTCCTGCGCCTGCTCCGGCCTCAATTCCGCACATGGGGCTGTGGGAAACAGAAAGATTTCTCCCAAGTTGTCCCCCCAATATATATCCCAAACTGCTTGCTACACGTGGTGATGGCTATGCACGTGAAGGTCAGCTTCTCCCTGAGGGTTATCAGCCATCCAGAGCAAGCAGACACCACTGTTTATCCCACAAGTAGGGCCCGCTCCCTTCTGATAAGGAGAGTGAATTATTTTCCTGAAGGAATGCCCAGGGAGGTCAAGCCCACTCAAGGGGGACCAAGGTTAGGCTGCCATATTGAGTCTAGGGTCCACCCTTCTTGTCACATGTATACCCTTAGTCCCTCCCCTTCCTGTGATGTGTGTGCCTGCTGTACAACCCTTCCTGTGACGTGTGTGGTTACCTGTAATCACACCACCCCCCCCCCCCCGCCCTGCCAAGATATAAGCCTTGGCTAGCAGTAAAGCTCTCCCCTGCCCTCTTGGAGCGTGCTGCATGTGAACCTGGCTGTTGAGATCATGGCTATCCAGGTTAGCGTGTGACCATGAAATGTGTTTAATGTCTTTATTTGACTCATTCCCATTTCTCTATGACTTTATGATAATTTTTATATATCTCACTGTACAATTGCACCTATCGAACCCGTGATTAGTTGTGGGGGGCTGGCCTCTCCCCCACAGGGCTGTGCTGCTCCCCGAGGTTGCTCCTGTCCAGTTGTGAGCCCCAGCACAGCTTCCATGTGGTTTGGCACCCCCCCACCCCCACAAAATAGCAAGTACTCTTTTGAGGCTGTAAAACCTGAAACTTCTCCCATCCTTCATAAAAACTCACTTGGTTCACAAATCAGGCTTCGGAGTGAATTCTTTCAGGTGGGAATTCAATTCCCGAGGTCTTACCCACCGGAGCAAACCTCACGGAATTAAGAGAAAAAAGGCAGGCAACAGAGAATGCATCCTGTCCAAAAGCAGACCGCATGACTCTATGGGGTCAGGGTTCTTTGTTGACCTTTTGTGACATTCATGCTGTGACAGGTTACTGAGCTTTTTATTTCTGAATTTTATGCTAGCGTGTTACATTCCAATTTAAAACAATTTTAGTTGATTTTTTCCCGGTATAAATGTGATACATATTTACTGTACAAAATTAGAAAAATAGTGAAAGAAAACAAAAAGTCAACACAGATAGACATTCTTAGCATTTGAGCCCATGTCGTATGAAGTTTGCCTTAGTTGGCTCGTGTGGTCATCACCAAAATACCACACGGGAGTGGCTCTAGCCAACAGAAGTGTATTTTCTCACAGTTCAGGAGGCTGAGTCTGAACTCAGAGCCTAGACTGTGGGCCAGGGCTTGGCAAACGTGTCAGAGGGAAGAGTCAATACTGTCCCTCCCAACCATTTAAAAATTAGTTGAGAGCCATATATATATATATATATATATATATATATATTTTCATGTTAAATACTGATTGGTGATCCAAATGGGTTTTTTTTTAAGGAGAGAAGGTGATAGAGAAGAGAGGAGAAGAGACGAAAAAGAGGGGAGAGAGGGGGGAGGGGGAAAGAAAGGAGAGAGAGACCACAGCAAAAGAGCCATAAATACATTTTTTACAAACAAATTACCTCACCATTATCTGAATAATCTCCTTTACATGAAACTACAATTGTTTTATTTCCATTTCAATTTTGCTTCAGAGCCACATGGACTTACTGAAAAGAACTGCAGCTTGCCAGACCTGAGCTTTGGGGGAAGGCTCTCTCTCTCTCTCTCTTCCCTGCTTCCTTTTCAGTTTCTGCTTCCTGTTCCATGGAGCTCTCCAGGAATCTTTGCATTTCTCTATCTCTCTCCTTTGCTGGTTTGATCTCTTTTACATGTCAAAAGAGATCCATTCAAAATATCCCCTCTACTAAGACTCCCCCATTAACATAATAAAGACCAAATACATGTATGAGGGGCCTATGTCAGCTATGGAGATATTGCTAAGGACATGGATTGAAGACCAAACACAAAATCAAATCCCTCTCAGCACACGGATGATCACTGTTAAGGCCCAAGCCATGAAGTTGAACGAGAAGGCGACACCAGGTCTCCAAATGGCTGGCGTTCACACAACGTCCAAATTCTATTTCACAGATGCTAAGCGATGCATGGCTGTGAATGGATGAGTCTCTATGGACTCTCTAAGAAAGTCCCCAATTTAAAATGAGGCAAAGCAAAAGCAGGGACATGGTCTACAGCCTCCTACACCTGGGTGAAAGATTGCTGCGACTCAAACGTTCCTCCCCCTTCGGCCTGGTGGTGGTGGGAGACCCAGCCGACCTTCATGCCACGGGGAGGGAGCTCAAAGCTCCGTGAAAAGGGGACTCGTCCAACGTTTTTAATGCCATGTTCCTATGAAGGATGTTCCAGAAGCTACCTGAGGAGCAGGTGAGAAGGAAGAGGAAGCAGCCTCACTGTTGTTCTATTCACTCGGGAAAAGCAAGCCAGGGCAAAGTTGAAAATGAATTCCTTGGTTTATGAAGAACACATGGTGAGGCCGGTCTCGGTGTGATTTCTTTAGTACTTCAGGGGGTGATGCGGAGACAACACAGGCTCCTTTACAAGGGACCATTCTGCCTTCGCTAAACAGCCTGACCACGTTCTAAGCAAAGCTCGGAGGTCAGTGAGCCTGAGACTGGAGCCAGTAAACAAACCTGCAATCTAACCTTGAGGGGAATCAAGGCAATAACGCTTGTGGGCCGTGTGTGTGGCTGGCGTATTATTTGCTGCAGAGAGCAGATAACACTGTGACTTTACACAAGGCAATGATAAGAACTCATTTCCCTAGAGATTGACTCAGCCATGGGGAAGGGCAGGACAGCCATGTTCTGTCGAGCGACTCCCCTCCTCTGGACTCCCACCACTCATGGTCTGTCTCCGTCTTGGAGTATTAATCGTGTTGAACCTGGAAGTGTCTGCTGGACGCGATCACAAACTCGGGATTTGAATGAAATCGACTTGTACCTCCCGCCTAGGTGTCACTGGGACCCTGTGTTTCTCTCCAACTTTTCTGGGAGATTCCGTTAGGCAGGCTAGTGTAGAGCTAGGGAATGTCCGTTAACGCATGCCCAGAGGGCCAAGCTATGGAAACAAAGGCGTGGTACACTGCACATGCTCAGAGGTTCAGGTTTCCCTCCGACAGGCATGGGTGGGCACTAAACCTGAATTGGCCCACCTAGGCCACCTGCATTGGCCCACCTAGGCCAGGTGAATTCAGTTCAACCAATGGGGTCGATCAGGGGTCGTCCACCACACCTCCCAGAGGAATCCTTGAAAAGGCAGGAGCCCAGAGTCAAGACACACTTTCTGCGTGATGCTGAGCAGTTTCTATCAGGCTGCATGGTCGGGAGGAGTCCTATGGGTGCCATGTAAACCTGAAACTTCTTCTAACTCTCATAAAACTCACTTGGATCACGAACCAGGCTTCGGCATGAATTCTTTCTCGCGCAGGGCCAAGGACTGAGGTGTAATTCTAGCTCCAGAGAGAGTGAACAATTCATCGGGCATGTGCAGTGAGCACCAGAACCCCCCCCCCTCCCCTCCAGCACCAAATTCTAACTCCACAAAATCACTTCCCTTTATGGGGCACCTACCTCATCCCAGCTTGCCCCTCACGGATCTCATCATGGTTTTGAGACCTTCCCTTCCCATTGGCCAAATGTGATGTAGCTGATTGTCACAGACGGTGTGAAGAGACTGTGGAGAGGTTTCTATCACAGCATCTACCGGAAATCTGCTGCATCAGGCCTTTTTAAAGCAAGCAAGTTACTTTGAGGACTAAGGTGGGCCTGTCCGGAGCCATGGTCTGTTCAGTCACCTCATGGGCACATGGAATTTGGACATCGGATAAGGGAGGCTGGAGAAGAATGGGTGCGTTTAAGTGGGTCCTGAGAGTACCATGGACTGCCCAAAGAACCGGCAGCTCTGTCTTGGAAGAGGTCTGAGTCCAGGAGGCGCCTCAGAAAGGAGGAGGGGAGACCTCGTCTCATCTATTTTGGTCATGTTGTCAGGAGAGACCAGTCCATGCTTGGCAGGATGTGGGCGGCATGGGGCTATCAGAGAAGAGGAGGGACCTTGCGAAGATGCATGGACCCAGTGGCTGCAGCAGTGGGCCCGTGGCAAACAGGGTCGCTCTGCATCAGATCCGACACCTCGGCATCCAATAACAACAACAACAACAACACCTAAATCTGAAATGAATCTCAGGCAGAACGTCAGATATCCACACTTGGGTCCTTTGCCCATCTTGCCAAGTGTTTTCTGTCTAAGCTCTGCCAGCGAATGAGCGATCTGCTGTCCTCTCTCCTCATGGCTTCCCACACCCCACCCCCCCCACCCCCGTTTAATCCACTTCTCACCAGCCAGCCTGATGCTCCTCACTTCTTATGCGGGGTGGGGACGCGGAGACCATCAATGCAGCCAGCATCACATGCCTCACCAAAGAGAAGCAATTCCAAATTCAACTCATCAGAGGTGAGTTAATGAGATGTCCCATGGATTGAGGTTACACACAGCCCAGTGATCCTTAGCAGACAAAAGGGTCCCCACCCCTGCGTTTATGCAAAAAAATCCAGCCTCTGGTTCTCGTGACCTTCTTCCAGACCCACCAGGAAGTCTCACCTTTCAAGGAGAGTGTCCTATCAAGGTGCTCTCGGAAGCGAGGGCAATTCTCTTCCTGATTGGAACTGCAAGGTTAGCTGGTAAAACAACATGGTTTTTTTCATCCAACTCACAAGCAGTTTCTGGCGATTGAAACCTTGTGACTGTTTTGAGATGGTGTGGAACTTCTGCTGTTTCTCTCTTTCCATGCTCTCCACTACTGTCTGTCAGTGTGTGGTGCTGTGGAGGGTTGCACGTTGCTGTGCAGCTAGAAGCTGTACTAAACCCACCCACCCACCAAGTTCACTGCCATCCAGTCAATGGTGACTCACAGCGATCCCTGTGGGTTTCCAAGACTGTCACTGTTTGCAGGAGTAGAAAGCCCAGCCTTTCTCCCTCGGAGTTGCTGGTGGTTTTGAACTTCTGACCATGCAGATCACGGCCCAACACGTAACCGCTCCATGCCCAGGGATCCATGGCTGCTACACTACCAGTATGTAAAATGTCAGCAGGGTCCCCCATGGTGGGCAGGCGTCAGAGGAATCTCCAGACTATGAGTCGGAACCAACTCAAGGCACCCAACAACGACAACAACAATGTTTGGGTGAAAGATAACTTCTGGAGTGTTTAAGGTATAAAGATTTCCTCACCGCAAACTGTTTCAGGGGTTCATCCAGTCTCAGAGGCTCCTGGAAGTCTGGGTTCCAGGAACAAGAGAAGCTGAAGAGGATCCAAAGGGAATGGTCTTGAGTTGATGGGATGCAATGGGCGCGGTGTTTCCAGTCGGCTGAACCAGCTCAACGTGGCGGCAGGCCTGGCCCAGGCACCAGGCTGGGATCTGGAGCCTGGACTCAAGGCGGCCTGGGCTCTCCCCAAGGGAAGCAGGCAGGTGTCAAGGCGGGTCCATGCTCCTGCGGTGGTTTGGCGCTTCCTACAGCTACAGATGACCTTGCTAGTTGGCTGTCTGAGACCCAAGGCTCCATTTTCCCTTGCCTTTGAGTCCTGGACTCAATCTTTGGTAGTCTGATGTTTCACATGAAAGATTCATCCCGACCCAAACGGGAAGAGACTGCCAGGCTCTCAGCAGCTCCTGTGGACCTCGATTTCTTGGAATCTGTAGAAAACCCCGAGGACTGAGCCCGAACGATGGAGTCGGCACAGGAGGAACAAATCCAGAGTCTTAAGAAAATCGAATAGCGAGAGAGGAGTTTGCTGCAGCACAGAGACCCGGTTATTAGTTCACGGTGAGCAACCGCTTCTCTCAGGGCCAGGGGTTACAGTTTTTTAAAATTTTATTTTATTAAGTAACGTGGCTCTCTCTTTAAAGAGAACTTGGTTTCACAAGATTAGGGAATATTTTTAACATTAGGGAAGATTTTTTTTTCATTCAAACTCAGTCTTTCAAAAGGGCATTGAGGTGGCTTTAAATATATATTATAATAAATATATATTCAATAATTGTATAAATATAAAAAAATATATGGTGGCTTTAAATATTAAAACAGGCTATAAAGTAGAACTGTGAAAAAAATGAGAAGTTGCTCAGAAACCGGGAGCCAGTGTGAGCTGGGCAGCCAGTGTGTGCCCCAGAGTGGCTCCTTCAGGGCAGAGAGGTGGCTGTGGCAGGAGATCCAGTCCGTGTCCCCAGATTAAAGGAACCTGCTCCAGAGAAGAATATTTGCCAGATACTAAAGTTTATGAGCCGCGTGTGTGTGTTCAGTCATTAAAGAGAAGCTAGGAAAACCGGAAAAGGAAGTGGTCGAGGACAATGTGAGCAAGCATGACTGTGGACTTTTAGTCTGGTGTCTCCTCCGAGCTTCTAGTCCTTCAGCAGCCTCAAAGGTCACTCAGGCAAAGAGAAGCCCTTTGGTACACGAGCTGCAAACAGCCACAGGAGGAGCCGAGGATGCTAAGTGAAGGAGGTGGATTTAATGCCGAAGGAGAGCGAGTTTGCGGGGCAGCAATTACGGAGGTTGGGACGGATGCTCTTCGCTACAGGAGCTGATGACTGGAGGTTGCTGTGACCACATGCTTGGGACCACGTAACACACGTGTCCCTCGAGTCTGTGGTCAGAAAGCAGTCACACTGACTAAAGGGATGGCTTTGGGAGCCCTTTCTCAGGCTGAGAGGACAAAAGAAATGATTCCTATCTTTTTTGACACCCACCACACACACACAATGCTAATACCTGAGAAACACATTTAACCTCTGAATGGCTGAAAGTTTGAGAAAAAAAGTGGAAAAGTGACTGCTTCTCAGCCTAGCATTTAGGAAGAAAATATCACAAAGCGTTACCTCTAGAGCCTGGGGCATCACAGTGGGTGAGTGGAGGGCCTTGGCCAGTGCCCCTGCCTCAAAGGACCTCTGGGAGCTGTGCGGGGCAGTGAATGGCTTCTTGGGAAAGGAAAGCGGGGCTGGCCATCTCAGGGCCTGGGCAGTCAAAGGAGGAATTAGGAAGAACCATTTTATCTTCCTCATGAGACTGAAAAAACACCACCGCACAGAGGATTAGGGAGCCAGCTTAGGGACAGGGGTGGCCTCTGCCATGCCTGCAAAGGCCCCTAAGGAGGAGGTGGGAAAGGAATCAGGCAATCCTTAGACACCTGTGAAAACCTCAAACTGAGCATGCTTGTACTCAAGTCCCTGAGCCGGGTGGGAGGTACACCTGGGCGGGCCAACATAAGCCCAGGCTCATGACATCTCCCAGGTGGGCCTAACTCAGCCTATGGGGTCAACCAACACCATCAACCACACCTTCCCCCAGCCAAGCTGCACAAGACCTCTTGAGCGTATTGACAAGCAAATATGTTACTTTTAGGACTAAGGTGCCCCTGACCCAAGCCATGTGTGCTAGTCTGGGTTGACCAGACACTCATATATGTATATGAAAGAGCTTATATCAAAGAGTAAATTGCGAAAACATCCCGGCCCCATCCAGATCAAGTCCACAAGTCTGGTATTAGCCCATAAGTCCGATACTAGTCCATAAATCCCTCTTCAGACTCACACAGTCACATGCAATGATACAACATGCAGGAAGCTCACAGGCCAGTGGGTGCAAAGTCTTGTGGATCCAGTGGTGGTGGAAGTGTGTCCATGGCTCTCAGAGGTCTCTTGTGGCTCCATGTGGCTTGTCAACCGGAAAGTGAACGCAGAGACAGGGGCTCCTCAGGTCTCAGCAAGTCTCTGAGTGGCTTGTCAATAGGAAGACGAAGCCAGAGAGAGAAAGTTCCCAGAATCCTCATGAGGCCACGCCCACAAGGAGGCATCATCAGGCTGTGACCTGATTGGCAGGCTAGACTCCACCCCTGTACTTATGTATCCAGTTGACATGAAATTGCATGTGAACGTTGGCTATTGAAAAAGGAAGACCAAAGAAGAATGGAAGTATTTGAATTGTGCCGGAGAAGAGCATTGAAAGTACCGTGGACTGCTAAAAGGACACACCGATCTGTCCTGGAAGAAGGACGGCCAGAGTGCTCCTCAGAGGCAAGGATGCCAAGACTTCCCCTTATATACTTTGGCCATGTTGTCAGGAGAGACCAGTCCCTGGAGAAGGAGGTTATGCTTGTAAAGCAGAGAGAGAGGTGCAGCGAGAAAGAGGAAGGCCCTCAACGAGATGGACGGACACCAGGATGCGACAAAGAACGAGCCTAGGAACAATTGTGAGGGTGACGCAGGATCAGGCAGTGTCTCATTCTGGTGGGCGGAGGGTCGCAATGATGGCACCTAGCAACGCAACTGATGTGTGTCATGACTTTGAGTGCTCCCCTCCACCCCCAAATATGCTGAACTTCTACCCCTCCCCATACCCGTGAACATGATCTTGTTTGGGGAGCAGGGCTTGCCTTGTGTTATCAGTTGGCAAGGTCGCACCATGCATGGTGGGCAGTAGGACTCCGATCTGATTGACAAGGGGAGAAAAGACAGGGTCTAAGGGAAGACACCTTGTGAAGACACCAAAGGAATGCTGAGGACAGTGGCAGCCGCTGGAAGCCAGGAGAGAGGCGTGGCCACGTTCTTCCCTCCCCTCCCTCCGAGGAAACCAAGAGAGGAACACTGGTTTGAACTCCCTGCCTCTAAGCCCGGGACAATGGGTGTCCTTTTCAGATGCGCATTATGCTTTCAAGAGTAAGACAAGAGAGGGCTGGCTCAGCTCTGATCTGTTTTCCAAAGATCCCGTGGAGGGCAGTTTGGCAAAGGAATTAAGAGTGTGGTCAACGGCAGGGTAATATTAGGCTACTGAATTGTTCGGATGTAACTTTCTTCCTCAAACCCAAGGTGACTCATTGGAACCTAGACCATACTTTTCTCTCCGTGAAGGTGAGAGTAAGCGACCTCCTGGTTGGCCTGGGGCAGCTCTGGCTTATACGGCTGGTCCTGGTAGAATTATAACCACCATCCCTTTGACTCTGGATCATGCCTTTGAGAACATTTAAAAATACGCTTCCAGAGCACCACACAGACGGACTCGACAGGTAAGGCGGGTTTCCAGCCCCCCTTCCAGGACAGACCAGAGAGAAGGCAGCTTTGGGGCTGAGCAGTAAGCCGCTCACTGGTGTTTTCAAGCCCCTGAATTCTGCCTCCCCAGCCGTCCACTTCACTCAGGCCTGCCTTCTTTGCTGGGGACACTGTCCCAGCTGTCTCAGCGTGGGCGTGCACAGCATACCATCTTTGCTGTCTTGTTCAACCTATCTTTACCCGTGTCTCCTCAGCTCCGCTGTGTCACCAGTCACTGCTGACCTTGCCCGTGGCTGTCAGGATGCCTTGCTTGGTGCCTTTTCCTAGCCCACCGCGGGGCGTGGGCTAGGAGCACCCCTCTCACTGTAGCACATGGGTAGGATCACCCTGCTTTACTGTAGGATATGGGGGTAGGGTGGGGTTGGGAAGATCACCTTGTCCACTCTCTTATAACTCGAGACCCTCCAGACAGACAGGAAAAGCCTTTCCCAAGGTCCCTGAGCTGCACGAGGCACAAGTGGCTCCTCACAGGGAAACCTGGGTTCTCACGGAAAGGAAAGTGGCGAGGGTGGATTCCCCATGCAACCGCCCAGGATGCCCCACCCAGGACATCAGGATCTCAAAGTCCTGTCATCTGTGAGGAGTTTGAAGGATGTCAGATTTTGGGAGGGAAAGCACGTTATCTTTAAAGAACAACATTCTTCAACCCCAATAATTCCTAACACAAATCTTTATGAGACCAGGTATATTTTTAAAAAATCTTCCAGAGCACCCCGAAATAAGGAGGCTTAAGTCTTGACTGATTCTTCCAGATTTTGCATGCAAGGTCAAAATCACCTCTATGTTTTTCTTTCTATTATTTTGGAATGATATATAGAGAATATCATATATACGCCTATATATGTCTTTCTGTATCCCTTTCCCCCCAAAATGGCTGCGCCTTCACAACAATTCTTGGGACTGGTGTCAGGGTATCTTCAAATGCCCTCATCAATTCCAGAGCCTGGGCCAGAAAACGATGTGGGTTTGTGTCTCAGCATGTAAATGTGGTTGGTTCTATTCTCAGATCCTTGGCTTCATTCCCAGCAGATTGCAGAAGCGTTAGGGCTGGCCATTGTCTTGTATGTCCAGACTTTTGGATTTCCTCTGTTCACATCCTAGTGAAGTTTCTAATTTTCATGAAGGAAACAAGGACAATGTTATCTTGCACTTCAAAGGAGTGGGGGCAATGCATGTGTTTTTGTTGACTCAGGAGAACACGGTCTTGTTATCGTTCCAGGTACGGCCACATGAAATGACCCATGATTCCAGCTGGAACGTAGAGGTCATGGTTTAGACAGAGATGTCATTTGTGTTCTTTAGGTATCATTGATCTATAATGAACTATGATCAGCTTTGACATACCTCTACAGCCAAGAAGCCATAACCAATTGTAAATGAGCACATCTAGATTCCCCTGGAAAGTTTTCTTGTACCCTGTGAAATCCCTCCTTCCCATTCCTACGCAGCCTCCAACCCACCACTGATTGGCTTTCTGATGCTGGAAGTTCAAACCAAAGCCAAACTCTCTGCCACCAAGTCCATGCTGACTCACAGTGGCCCCTGAAGGACAGGGTGGAGCTGGCCCTGTGAGCTTCCAGCCTGTCACTCTTTTGGGGAGTAGAGAGCCCCGTCTTTCTTCCACAGGGTGCTCTGCCACAGGTGCGTGCAAAGGGTGGCTCCTTCCACTCGACCTAGTTATTTTGAGATTCGTCAAAAGGTAGTTGTGTGTATTGATACATCAAAATGGAGTGGTGTGTATCAGTATTTCACTTACACCTTTGTATGGGCATGGCGTCTGTTTATCCACTCCCTGGCTTCTGACCCTTAAAATAATGCTGCTATGACTGTTCATGTCTGTATGAACTCTTTCTTTGCCCTCCCTCCTGTACTTCCTCCCTCCCTCCCTTTCTTTTCTTTCTGCACCACCTCCCCCACCTTATAACCTAGGAATGAAATGATTAGATTGCAGATTAGGTATCTGTGTTGTTAAGGTTTTGAGGCAACAATCCTGACTGAACCAGGATTCTTAGTGTTTGACATTTAACAGCTAGTAACCCCCCGGGACCTGGCCTCACACAAGGTAATCACAGCTGATCCGGTGTACACCTTCATAAAGGGATAAGATTAGAGTGGAATGCGGCACTCTTACTCAGGTCACAGTTCTGGTGTAATTAATTGCCTCGAGTTGGTGGCTTGCTTCTAATACAGCGGATGCTATGGGAAATTTGTTTGGCTGTTGCTGGGTCTGGATCCTGCATCTGGCTCACTGAGCTCCGGGGCTTTGAACTTGAGCCAATGGTTTGTCATATTGCTTGCTGATCCTGGGACTCATTAGTGGCCTGTATATCTGCTATGTCCTCTTTCTCTTTGTCAACAGACTTCTTCTGTTATTAATTTTGCCCCATGAAGGAATTGTAAGGAAGGCCTGTTAAGGTCTTAATTTGGGTTCCTTACAGAAGCAAAAAGTGAAGTTTATGAGGAGGAACCTATCCCCTCCACAAACAAACAAACAAACAAACAAACCAAAACAAGAAAACTCCACTGGGGGAGCTTCCATAGGACACACGTTTCCTGCTAGGCGAGCATCGAGCAACTTGCTCTTAGTGCACCCAGTGGTGTCATCTGGGAAGGTTTTCTCTGGTCACAGTAAATTTTTTGTTCAAACCTTATTTTATGTGATGGCCAATTTAAGAGAACAGTGTGCCATTGTGAAATTTTGTTTCCTGCTTGGAAAAAAATGCCACAGAAACTGTTGAGATGTTGATCACAGCTTACAAGAACAGCACTCCAGGGGAAAAACTCAAGTGTATGAGTGGTTTTCTCATTTCAAAAACGATGAAATGCCAAGTGATAACAAACCTTGTTTGGGACATCCATCAACTTCCTGAGTGGATGAACATGTCAACTTATAACGCATTTGGAGTTTGTTAATCAAGCTATTTATTTAGGGATTCGCAAAAGATTACATAATGTTACATGACAAAAAGGCCTGATTTGAGGCAGGAGAGGACTGGATGTGCCACCACAACAATGCATCTCAGGGCACCATTTTTTTTGCAAAATCCAGCATGCCTCTCTTGTTCCATGCACCTTACTCACCTGACCTCACTCTGTGTGACTTCTTTTTGTTTCCACAAATGAAGAGGGACTTGAAAGGACAATGATTTGATGACAAAGAAGAGGGGATGAAAAAAAAGTCAGATGTTGTCAGCCATCTAAACAGATGAGTTTGAAAAATGTTTCCATGAATGGAATCACAGATTTAACAACTGTATTAAGTGTAATGGAGAGCACTTTGAAGGTGATAAAATTATTTTGTAAAAAGAACCCTTAAATACATAGCTTTTGGGGAAAAGATCTGTTTTTTTGGGGGGTACTCCCTCATATATTTGCATTTATTTTTGTAAATATAATTTAGTATGAACTAAGTATGAATCTAGGAAAATTGGAAGTTGTCAAAAATGAAATGGAATAAAGATTGATATCCTAAGCATTAGTGAGCTGAAATGGACTGATATTGGCCATTTTAAATCAGTAAATCAAATGGTTTACTCTGCTGGGAATAACACAATCAAGAGGAATGATGTTGCATTCATCATCAAAAAGGACATTTCAAGACCTCTCTTGAAACACAATGCTCTCTCTGCTAGGATATCTATCTACCTCAAGGAAATCCAATCAACACAGCTATAGTTAAAATTTGTGCACCAACCACCAAAGCTAGTGGTGAAGGAATTGAAAAATTCTACCAAAATCTTCAGTCTGAACTTGATCAAACATGCCATCAAGATGCATTGATGATTGTTGTTATTTGGAATGCAAAAATTTGAAACAAAGAGAAAGGAACAGTAGTTGGAAAATATGGTCTTGGGGACAGAAATGAAGCTGGGGATCATGATATAATGTTGTAAGACCAATGGCTTTTCATAGCAAATACCTTTTTTCAACAACACAAAAGGTGACTGTACCTGTGAACTTCTCCAATAGGAAATCCCAGAAATCAAATTGACTATATCTGTGGGGAGAGACCAGGGAGAAGCTCAATATCAGCCGCTAACACCAGGCCAGGGGCTGACTGCGGAATAGACCACCAATTGCTCCTATGTACGTTTAGGTTGACGCTGAAGAAAGTGAAAACACCAGAGCCAAAACGTGACCTTGAGGCTATCCCACCCTACCTTCGAGAACATGTGAAGAACAGATTTGATGCCTTAAACACTGAGGACAGGAGCTGAAGAGCTGTGGGTTGACATCATGAACGTCATACTTGAAGAAGGAAAATAGTCTTTACAAATACAGGAAAGAAAGAAAGAAAAGACCAAAGCGGATGTCAGAAACTTGCTCTTGATCACAGGGTAGCTAAGACCAATAGAAGAAATGATGTAGTCACGGACCATTTCAAAGGGCAGCTTGAGTCGACAAAGTCAAATATTGTCATCAAATGTGCAAAGACCTAGCGCTCGAAAACCAAAAAGGGAAGAACACACTTGGCATATCTTAGATGGAAAGAACCCAAGAGAACATTCAAGCCTCACGTTAAAAGATTCTATGCGCAAAGTACTGAATAACGCAGGAAGTATCCAAAGAAGATGGAAAGAACACACAGTCACTGCAGCAAGAGGAAGCCTATGAGCCAGAAGCGCTGGGGCTGAAGGAAGAAGTCCAGGCTGCACTGAAAGCATTAGCTATACGCCAAGGCTGTAGGCGTCGAATGGACACCAATTAAAATGTTGTAGCAGCTGATGGAGCACCCATGGGTCTTCCTCAGCTAGGCTGGGAGAAAGAGAACACAAGCTGGGTGAGGTTTGTGAGTAGATGGGTGTGGGTGGAGTGGGGGAGGGGGTGGAACAGGGATGGCCAATAAGCATTGAGTTTGGATTCACGAAGACATTGGACCTGGATTTGCTTGGGTTGGTGTAACTTCCGCCCCCCGCCCGCCTCCATCTATTAAGAGGCAGCCGCTGGAGCAGGGCACAAATCGCTTCCCGGCAAAGGGAGATACGGTTTTAAAACAGGTTGCTGCTTGCAACCCATTTCACACCGAGAGCTGCTTCTTCTAAAGGCTCACAAAGCAACAAATCAACGGGCTCAATGCATTTTGGCCTGTCCATCAAATATCTTCTAGGAAATGGATTTAGAATGGAATGCATTAAGTGGGGGTAGAAAAACAAAGAGACACCTCTTCCAGCCAACTTGGACATTTTCAAAGAAAAGCCTTCCTTCTCATGGCTACACGTCCTGGCCCCTGCTCAGCCTGCGGGCCTCTCAGCCACAGGAAAGCGCCCGTGGAAGAACGCGGCCGGCTTGGCCTGAACCCCAGCTCTCCTCTCCAGCCGCCACAGACAACACCAGCATCGTTTTCTCATGCCCTGGCCGGTAGGCAGCGGCTGCTGTGATTATAAGCAAGAGCAGGTTTTTGTTTTATTTTTCTCCTTTAATATATATATTATTTTTGAAAGACCAACAAAATATTTATCGGTGAGTGAGACACCATGGATACAGCTTCCTGCCTTGTGAAGATCTGTCTGTCTGCGTTCCCTATCTACAAAAGAGGGCAGTTAAGGTTCTCACACTTAATGTACATTTAGAAGTCCACCCCTTCCTATCAGCCACCTTGATTCAGAAGCCAGCACACACTTACTTAACAGTGGGCACGCTAGAACCCAAATTTAGCAAATGGATGTTTCAACCTTCCACTGTCCAACAAAGAGAGTAGAGAGCATATAATTAAAATATAGCATTTATCTATCGAGAAGATGTTTAAAGAATAATCTCAGCCAGGGAGAAGGTGGGGAGAGGAGAGAAGGAAGGGGGAACTGATCATGATGATCGACACATAACTACACCCCCACCTTCCCCCCCAGGGGGACGAACAGAAACCATGGGGGAAGTGTAAGATATGAAAATAATAATAATTTCTAATTTATCAAGAGGCCACGAGGGTGGGTGGGGAGGGAGGGCGGAGGAAAGAGGAGCTGACATCAAGGGCTCAACAGAAAATAATGATGGCAACATCTGTACAAATGTGCTTGATTCAACTGATGTATGGATCATTATAAGAGCCCCCAATAAAATGTTTGAAAAAAGAACAGCCTGAGCGTCTTAGTCTACAATGGTGTCACCATCAACGAGAGTGGGCACTGAAGGGCGGTGTTTAAGGGAGTGACTAGTCACTTAATTTCTTGGCATTGTGTGTGAAAGCTATCTGTGTCCATTAAAGAGTAAATGGTTAAATGTTTTGGTTGGTTGGTTTTAGTAATTTAGTTATAAACCCTAATAAACAGGCAGTTCCTAGGTAGTGCAAATGGTCAGCATACTGGGCCGCTAACCAAAAGATTAGACATAGGCTCTCAAACTTCATTGGTCTACCCTTTTAGAGAAAAAAAATCTACTCCATTCCCCGTGGCAATTAAAAACTCCTGTCCGATTCCCCATCATCCAGGATAAAGGGCAGACATCTGCTTCTGCAGCCCCACTGCCTATGGCCATTGGAAGCATCAGGCAAGGCATCAAACCTCCTGTCACACGAGGCAACCCTGCTGCACAGGAGCTCCGTAAAAGGCCCAGAAGTAAAGCAGTCACTCTGACGACCACGTAGCAGCCCCGTGGAGCCGCGGGAAATTCTCCGTGGGATGGAGTGGCACACAGGCCCCGAGATGGGCTCGAACCTGTCGGAGGCCCTCAGGAGGGCCCAGGGCTGACAGGCAGTCCCCTCTTCCATAGGCAGGCATTCCTCACTGTGCGTCCACGGTGGGTTCTGAGAACAGGGATGCGATGTGATTGGGAGGCTGTGTGAGCACCATTTGGGGGTTCGCTTCTGGTTGTGTTTGTCACTGTAGCAGCGCTACGAGCTGGAGAACCTGCCCCCCAGCCACAGCTGCGGGGAGGGTGGCAGGGGGCAGCATGGGAAGGAGTGAGGAAGGAAGGAGAGGGGCACCCTTTGCCCATTGTTGTGCCCACCAGCAGCTTGGGCCCTGCTGTCCCTGCTACCACCCACCTGCCCACTGGGCAGTACCCGGGAGCCTGCACTCGGAGTCTTGTGCTCTACCTGGCCCGTGGCTCGGGCTGTGAGGGCCAGTTTTGCTGGTGTGAGGAGCAAACAACTGCCTGCTCCTACGCCGTGCTCACAATCACTTGGAACACGGAGGGGAACTTGACAGCCAGAAGGAGAGTGGTCAGTCCTTCACCGCTAAACAGGAGGCTGTGCAACCCCAGGCGCGCAGGTAGCTGCAAGCTGTTCCGGCGGCTGGATGGCAGCCAGGGGCACCTGTTTGTAGAAGGTTGCCAACAACAACGCACAACAACCATGGTGCCGCATAAAACATGGTGGCCGGAATGATGGTCATATTAAAATTCAGATGCGCTGCCCACTACGTCCCATTTCTGATCTGGAAGAGAGATACATACATAGCTGATCTTCTTCCTTCCCCTTCCTGACCCTTCCCTTCCTTTCCTGTCCCTGCTTCCTATTTTTTTAAACCATTTTATTGGGGGCTCATACAAGTCTTTTATAATCCATCCATCCATCCATTGTGCTAAGCACATTTGTTGCCGTCATCATTCTCAAAACATTTGCTTTCTACTTGAGTCCTTGGTATCAGCTTCTCATTCCCCCCTCCCCCTCCCTCATGAACCCTTGGTAATTTATAAATGTATTACTATTTTGTTGTATCTTACACTGCCCGATATCTCCCTTCCCTCCTTCCTATTGATTGAAAAAGCCATTGCTATTGAGTTCATTCCAATGTCTACCAACGAGAAGGACACACATTTCTCTGCTTCATCCAACAGCAAAGCACACACGGGTGGCCTAGGTCGCTGTCGTCAACCCTCTGGGTGCCCCGGCTTCCGCTGGACTCAGACTGGTGAGAGCCCTAGCTTCCTGGGCTCCTTCCTGGAGAAGGGCTGGCTCGTGCCTCGACTGGGCGGGCCTTCTCAGGCTGTTCCCAGAGCGGGCTTCTCGGGCAGAGTGCCAAGCCTGTCAGTTTGGTCACAAGGGTTGCATTCCGCCACTGTTTGGAACTTCAGCTCTGGAAAACAAAAATGTGTCGCAAGATGCCTCCCTCCTTTGGTTCTCACACCACCATGTGATTCCTCAGTGCACGCTACCCTGAGGCTTTCTGACGGATGCATCCCAGGTCAAGGTCACAAGAGACACTCCACCCAGTGAGGACTCTTGTTTTTGAGACTTCATCCTGAGTTTGGCTTTCCGGTTATGTGCTTTTAAATTACTTATCTCCCAGATAAGATAAACTAATAAAGACAGGGACATACAGGGCTCTGGTTCTCTATGACAGGGGGACCCGAGGGCTGAGAAAGAGGCTGAATTCAGAAAATCTCCCTTGGTGTGGGCCACGGGGGAAGCATAAGGAAACGACAGCATTTACTCATTGGCTCTGTCCCTTTTGTCCAGGCAACGAGTGGGTCCTTATGAAAGCCTGTGGGGGAAAGGCAGCCCCCCACAACTAATCAGAGGTTTGATAGGCACAATTATATGGTTAAAATAATTATAAAGATTATCATAAAGTCCTAGAGAGCATGAGAGATTGAACTAATGGAGTCAGACACATTTCATGGTAGCATGCTCACCTCAGACTTGGTGTGGTCCACATGGAGAGAGAGACCAGAGGGCGGGAGAGAGGGGGAGGGGAAGGAGGACAAGGGGAAAGGGAGCAGGGGAGTGAGGATGGGGAGAGGAAGGGGGAGCCGACAAGAGCTCTTTATTGCTAACCAAGGTTTATGTATCTTTGGGGGCATGCAACCCCCCCCCCACACACATTACAGGTTGTCACAGGAAGGGGTTATGTTTTGGGTAATACACTAATGGGAGGGGGGTGATCTAGGGGTTCATATTGGAAGAGGAGGGAATAAGGATATACATGTGACAAGATGGGCGGACCCTAGATTCATGATGGCAGCCTAGCTTTGGATGCCACTGAGCAGGTTTGACCTGTTCTCTGGCTCACTATAGAAACCATTTATCAGTAGGGTGTAAACCTCATCTACAGGGACCAGACTAATAGGTCGCAAACCTTTAGGGAGAAGTAGCCCATTGTCCTTAACAGCAGGGAGTGGGCCCTACTTGTGGTGGGACCAGACAGTAGTCTGGCAACTGACTGCCTTCAGGGAGGTAACTTGACAATCATTTACCATTAGCCACAAGCAGTGTCCTACTCTAACATATTTTTCGGGGGGAGACGACTTGGGAGAAATCTTTCTGTTTCCCACAGAAGCCTATATTCTGAGACATGGGCACCTGTCTTCCTTACCTAGCAGTCCACAATGGAGGCCCACCAAGAGCGGCAGGTTGGCCTAGGGGCTTTAGGTGCATGGTGGACTGTGAGGATGGCCTCTGGGATTCTTTCTGCTACAGTCTCAGAGTCTTCTACGACGATCCATGGTCCTTAGGGGCCACCAAGTCCGTTCCAACTCACAGCAACCCCCTGTACACAGGAGTGCCACACTGCCTGGTCCTGTGCCACCCTCACCACTGTGAGATTGAGTCCGTTGTTGCAGCCACTGCGTCCATCCATCTTCTCCAGAGTCTTCCTTTTATGCTCGGACTCATCTTCACCAAGCATGACGACGTTTTCAAGGGATTGGTCCCTCCTGATGCCATGTTCAAAGGACAGAAGAAGTCTTCCCAGTCTCGCTCCCAAAGAAACAGTCTGATTAGACCTTTCCCAAGACCTATTTGCTGGTTTCTGGCAGTCTTTGCCAACGCCATATTAAAATAGATCAGTTCTTCTCTGGTTGTCCTTGCTCAGTGCCCAACTTTCACATGCATAGAAGGTGTTTGAAACATTGTAGCTTTGTCCTCTGTGTTAGTCTGGGTACATTAGAGAAATAAATCCACAGAAACATATATAAGAGAGTTTTGTATAAAGGTTAAGTGCACATCAAGAAAACATCCCAACCCAGTGCTGCCCAAGCCCACAATCCAACATTAACCCATATTAACCGACACCAATCCACAAAGTCCTCCTCCATCTCACAAAACAGAAGCAATGATGCTGACTGAAGGAGGAAAGCCGAGTCAGTGAATGTGTAAGCATCTCAGCACTGGCAGGGGTCTCCACACGGCTGCTCCAGCACCCAGGGCTGCATCGGGGTAGGTCCATGTGGCTTCTCTTCAGGGATGTCTTGCAGGACGTGAGACTTGCCAGCTAAAGCAGGGAACTGGCTAAGGCAGCTGCACCCTAGTCCGACCATCAAAAAGCAAGAGACCTGAGAACTAAAAGGCGAGGCTCACCGAGCCATTTATCCCTTCGCCCTTCAATTAACCCCACATGTGTTTATCGGCCAGGTTGGCACAATAAGCTAACTACCTGATCCTCCAAATGGCATATTTGCTCTTTGTTCTAAAGAGCTCTTGTGCAGATGATTTGCCCAGTGCAATATGACCTTCGATTTCTTCCTGCTGCTTCCATGAGCAGTCGCTGAGTATGGAACCCAGGAAAGTGGAATCCTTGAAAATGTCAACCTTCTCTCCACTTAGCACGATGTTGTCTACTGTGAGGATTTTTAGTTTCTTCATGCCGTGGTGTAAGCCATCGCTAAGGCTGCGGGTTTTCATCTTCAACAGTATATGCTTCGAATCCTCTTCACTTTCAGAAAGCAAGGTTGTTACCTGCATATCAAAGTTTTTAATGAGCCTTCCTCCCCTCCTGATGCTGACATAACCCTGACCCTGCTATAACCCTGACATAAACCTGTCCAGATTTTAACCATTTAGCACCCCACAGGCTTGAACAACTGCCTCTTGGTCTATGCACAGGTTCCCCACGCGCACAATGAAGGTTCTGGAATTCCCATTCTTCGTTATGCATTTCAGTCACCATCTCCGAGGTCAGACTACTGCGTGAGCCTGGCTTTACGAAGATGGGGGTCAACTATCTTGAGGTAGAAAGTGAGCTGTTTTCTTCTCAAAGACAAGCCATCAGTGGAACCTCCCATAAGCGTCGACCCAGAAAATTGGTTGCGCGAGAGGACTCCTCTAACGGTTTGGCTTCCTGAAGTCCTGCGTTCCCAACTCGTTAGGGAACTGTAATTCCCAACACAATTCGGAGACAGACAGGTATTGCATTTCTCTGCTAAGCAAAGTTCATCCAGGCAGAAAATGGGCATCGGTTGTCATTTGGCACAATAGTTGACTAGAGTCATCTCAAGGGGATACAGCCATCCTCTGTCCTCTGGACGGATGTCATTTCTAGATTGAGGATGATCTGATGGAGAACGCCTCTCCCAGGGCTGAGGTTTCAACAGTAGTCAGGGCTGGAGCGAAGAGTGAGTGGGAGACCAGAGAGTCAGAGATCAGAGGTGGGGCTGGGTCCAGGACACCCCGAGTCCCCATCAGCTCCTGGCAGAGCAGGTGGTCTGTGGAGGGCAGTGGTGGCCAGGCGGGATGTGGTGATGCTAGAGACCTTGAATTACCTTTGGGGTAGGAATACTGGTGGTCCCTGTGTGGTAGTTACCTCATCTGGTGTCAACTTGAGACCATTTCGAGTGAAGGGGTGGAGTCTAGTCTGTCAATCAGGTCGCAGCTTGATGACCTTATTTGGGGGTGCGACAGATATAAATAGCTCACTGGAGGTCAGACACACACTCTCTCTGCTTTGTCTTCCTGCTGACAAGCCACATGGAGCTATGCTGATGCAACCAGAGCCTTGGAGCTGGAGTCACATGGAGACCCATGCCAGCACTGAGATGCTTCCACTACCACCGCATCCACAAGACCTTCTACCCATCGGCCTGTGATCTTCCTGCATCCAAGGTCATTGCATGTGTTGTATGAGTCTCAAGAGGAATTTATGAACTAGTATCAGACATGTGGGCTAATATCAGACTTATGGACTGGGCTGGGATGTTTCTTGATATACAATTGTCTTTGATAGAAAGTTCTCTCTTACATACATATGAGCATCTCTGGATTTGTTTCTCTAGTCTACACGGACTAACACATCCTGTCTTATGATAAATTCAAGGTCACACTCTTGTTTTGTATCCATTCTCAGATATCCATTCATAAATGCTCAATGCTATGATTTACTCGTCAGAACACCGGGGGTAGCAGGCTATGAAAGCTAAAAACAGCCTTTTGGCTCTCGGAGCAGCACCATGGCTGTAAGAACAAGCACCTACGAGAGGTGCGGAAAAGGAGACAAGAAGTGGCCGGTCCATTTCTAAGAAAGATTGGTAAGGTGTGAGAGCACCTGCTACGTTCACAATCACATTGAAAAAACACTAGTCACCAGGACTCAAAGAATCAAAATTGCATCGTATGACCTCAAGAGTTGCGTTTTTGAAGTGAGCCTCGCTAAGCTGTGGCGTGATGAGGTTGCATTTAGAAAAGTCAAGCTGGTTTCTGAGGACGCCCCGGCAGATACTGCCCAACCAACCTCCATGGTGGGACTCTTCAGAGTCACAAAATGTGCGCCATGGTCAAAAAATGGCAGGCTGCGATTGAAGCTCACGTGGACGTCCAGACTACCTGTGGTGATCTGCGTCCTCTGTCCTGTGTTGGTTTTACTAAAAAACACAACAATCAGATTTGGAAGACTTCTGACGCTCAGCACTACCAGGTTTGCTGAATTCGAAAGAGAATGATGGAAATCAAGACCTGTTTGAAATTCAGACTTTCAATGGCGACAAATAAAAGATCTTATTTGTGGGGGAAATAAAAAGCTAAAAACAGACAGAGAAAACTAGGTATTCAACTTATGTCAGAACTGGCTTACCATGGAGCCCCCAGAATGGAACTGGGATCCATTGTAAGCCTGGGGCCACCTGTGCTCAGACCCCACTGTCCTCCTCCTGGGCACAGAGGCTCTGTCCTAACCCCATAGGTCCAGCTCAGCGGTGGCTTCAGATGGCACAGTGGACACTGTCCTTCCTCCTTCCTTGATATGGACTCGCTGTCCCCTCCACCTCCAGTCTCAGAGGAAGATTCTCATAGGCCCGAGCCAGTCCCTGTAACGCCATGCTCTGGTTTGTGATTGGCTCACAGACTCAGGTTCAGCCAACCAGGGCACACCTTTCCAGTTGGCTGATGCCCTGACTGGGGGTGATTTGGTGAGAGGGGCATGTGAGCAGTTCCCCAATGCCTCACACATACTTAGCCTTTCTCAATTCCTCCTTAGATGAGCAAGAAATGGCCACCAGATGGCTTTTTGTCTTGCCCCGCGGTGTCTAGGCCCTGCGCTATCTGACAGTCCAGCCTCAAGATCTCTGATGTCTTGCTCCTAAGGTACGTTCTGGCTGTATTTCCTCGAAGACAGGTCTGTTTGCTTTTTTGGCGTTTTTTCACCAGTACCATAGTTCAAAAGCATCTGCAGTCTTCCTTATTCCTTTAGAACCTTCTTAGCCACCAGGAGGGACTGCCTCATCTCCTGCTTTGTCTCCAGTTAAGGGACCTACAAAGTGAGAGGAGGGAGAAGTGCTCTGGCGGCCGGGGGATCAGGCCCTGGGCCTCTGATGGGGTCTGACGTACCTGCCTCGCTGCTTTGGGCTGGACCAGCAGTTGCAATCAATCACTTTATACACTTAGAGGAGTCTGGTTGTTGTCAGGGGTCAACCAGTCGGTTCTGACTCGTAGTGACCCATCTGTGTGCAACAGAATGAAACACCGCCTGGTCCCGTGCCGTCCTCACAATTGTCCATGCTTGGGCCCGTTGCTGGAGTCACGGTGCCAATCCGTCTTGAGGAGAGTTCTCCTCTTTATATCCTGCCCTTCCACTTTAGCAGGCACGATGGCCTTTTCCCGGGAGCGGTCTCTCCTGTCAACACGTGCAAAGCACGGAAGAGGAAGTCTCCCCATGCTTTCTTGTTTTGGGAGCTCGCTCTCGTCCTGTAGGGTTGCCATGAGTGGGGATCACCTCCGCGGCAGTGGATTCGCATCGTCGTTCGCAGCGCATTTGGGGGGGGGAGGGTAGCCAAGGGGCTTGCTGGGCTCCTGGCTCACCCTTTGAAGGCTTCATTTTGTCACCACGACTTTCTGGTGCTCCACACAAGTGCTCCCTCTGCTTTTTAACTTCTTCAGGATGATGGGGCACCCGACCCAAGCCCCAGTGTTCTCAATGGCATGTGAAAGTCGGACTCTAAGGAAGCCCGCAGAAGCACCAGTGTGTTGAGTCCTGGTGCCGCCGACGAGTACCGAAAGTCCCACGGGCTGCCGAAAGGGAAACCAAGCCTGTCGTGGAAGAAGGGCAGCCACAGCGCTCCGCAGCGGCACGGATGGCAAGACAGCATCTCACACACGTTTGCCAAGTTGTCAGGAGAGACCAGTCCCTGGAGAAGGACATCCCGCTTGGTCAAGGGCTGTGAAACAGAGGCCGGCCCCCAGTGAGATGGGTGGACACGGTGGCTGCAACCATGGGCTCGGGCACAGGGACGATTGTGTGCTGGTTCTGTGGCGCACGGGCTGATATGGAATGGAACTGACTCAGTGGTCCCAAACAAAACCACAAAGCTATCGTTGCTGTGCTCTCAGTTGCTATCGATGCCCCCCCTCCCTGCACCCCACCCCACCCCTGGCGGCCCCATGCACAATGAGGTTGCACTGCTGTGATTCCCCGCCTGGTGTATTGGAAGTGGATGATCAGGCCTTTCTTCAGAGGCTGCCTTAGCCCAGAAACGCCACTGAAGCCTGTGCAGCATCCGACCAACACCCCGCCGTGCTGAGGGACGGGGGAGGCGTGAGGTGCATGGGTGGGGAACTGAACAGGGGGCTCTCTTGTGGAAGGGCCCTGTTCGAGGTACCGGGTTGGAAGTGGAGGCACACAGAGTGAGGTCAGGATCAGGAACCAGGACGAGAGCCCCGACGCTTCAGAGCTGTGTTCTTCTTCGCCGCCTCTGCGGGACTTCCTAGGGCAATGTGGCCCTCAGTACGAAACCCAGCCTTTTGCAGAATCGAATGGCTCTGGTGACTGCAAAGTTCTAGAGAGATTTCCTTAAGCAATGTTTGGAGGCCAGGGCAAGCAGGTCTTTGGGGTCCCATCTGCCACACCCACCCAGGGCCCTAAGTCTGGGCCTTCTTTTCTTCCCGTCTGAGGCAGTGGGACCACCGGCGGTCCTGTTACCAAACCCAGTTCCTCTTAGGTCCTTCCCGGGGCCCTTCCCTGTCAGGCTGCTAGACGTGAGCAGGAGTCTCAAAAGTCTCTTACTCTGTGAAAGTGACCACGCTGCTGAGGACCAGCCTAAACCAGCGCTGGTCCAGGAGGCACTGGTTGGTGCCCGGCTGCCAGCAAAGACCTGTGCCCACTCACAGCCCCCAGAGGTGCGCGAGGACCTTCATTCCATTCACGAGCACCCCTTCTTCAGACAGGACCAGGACACCAACACCTCACACATCACCCAGGTCCCTCAAGTCAGCTCCGATCTCGGGAGACCCCGGTGTGTCAGCGTGGCCCTGGGCTCTGCTGGGTTGGCTGTGGCTGGTTTTTCTGGGAAAGCGATCACCAGGTCTTTCTTCTGGCGGACCTGTGCTGGAAGAGAACCACCAACCTCTTGGTCAGCAGTCGACTGTGTTAACGATTTGCACCACCTAGACTAGGGATCTCAAAGTTGGTAGTGTGACACCTGCCATGCCATCTCATGGAGAGACAGCTGGGAAGGGCCTCGTGGGAAAGGCCCACGCCCCAGCCCACTCTAGAAACGTCTTTGCCTTGGGGACTCCTGTCAGTCAGTTGTTTTAGGGGGAGGGCGGCTGTGTTTCGTTGGTGCCAGACTTTGGACATTTCAAGGACTTGGGTGCAGCGGATGGATCATCTCAAACAAAAGAACCAACTCATGTTGGAGGAAAAAAAAATAATGAAGAAAAGAAAAGAGAGTCAGAGGTAGAGGGGGTCACAGCCTTGAAACCCCGTCAGGTCTGCACCTGGGTCCGAGAGGCGCTACGCGGAGGAAAGGTAACATGGCAAATGGACTTTAAGGCTTTTGCAGCCCAGAGGCTAGTTTCAAACACACAAACCAAGGACCCGCTCATGTTTCCATCGTTTACTGATGAGCCAGAGACTTTCAGAGACCCCTCTGGACACCAGGAACGGAAGCTTCAGGAGGGAGCTGACCAGGAGGTGTGATGGGGAGGCTCAGGGAGGTGTGAACAGTGGGGGGCTGGGGGTCATGGAGGTGGGCAGGGAGCAAGACAGGTGGCTCACGGTGGAGGCACAGAACGAGTGGCACCACGGACCTTTCTGGACGCGGGGTTGCATTCAGAGCCCTGGCTGGCACGGGGTTGAAATGTTTGGGGGTCCTGGCCCACCATCCTCTCCGAGGGAGAGTCCTAGCTGCCTGCTTCTCTCAAGATGGCAGCCCTGGAAGTCTGCTGGGACAGTGCCACTCGATCATACAGGGTTGCTGTGCGTCAGAAAGGGGCCCCCCCACCCCCCACGCCCCACAGGGACGGATGAGAAGGTTGGGGCTTTCAGTCCACCCCGAGGTGTCTCCAGAGAAAGGCCTGTGTGGAGCACAGCTCTACTGAGACACCCATGGGCCACGGGCCAGAATCCCCCGGCAGCTGGTACTGGGCGTGTAGGGTCTGAGGACCAGGGGTCAGGCCAGGACTATAACAGGGAAGTGGCCGGGCCTGGCTTGTTCTGGGAGGAGCAATCGACAGAGGTGGAGGCAGGGAGGCCCTGGAGGGGAGCTGGCCCAGGGGAAGTCCTTCTGGGAACCAGTGGGAGCACTCTGCCCTCCTTTCTGCAGTGTCCGCTGGGTCCTAAGAAGCTGGCCTGGGGAGTGGCAGCAGAGGCCTAGACGGAGACCGCTCCAAGTGCCCCCAGAGCCTCTGGTCTGCTCAGTGGATTAGCCCAAAGCCTCCCTCAAGACAACATCCTGCACTGGAAGAGAAGCTGCTGACAAACCAATTGTGAAAGGCTGCTTGGAGGCGCTTTTTCCTCTTCTCCTGACTCATCCTCTGGTGGAGGGCCAGTGAGTCACGAAATGGCCGTAAATAGGAGGGGATGTTGGGGAGAGAGGGCCGGGTGGGGGCGCAGAGGGCTGGGGCCTCCGAGAAGGATCCTCACGGGCCACCCCTTTTTCTCCCGCCCTGACGGAGCCTGCGATGTCTTCCTGTTCCTCCTCGGGGTGGATGCTCAGCGAGTACACACCATTCAGCTCTAGCCATTATGACGACTGAGCTCAACCCCCACAAACGAGAACCATCTGAGCCCTTTCCCACGCATGCAGGGGCTGGCAGGCCTCACAGGGCTCTGAGAGCAGGGGCACCGGGCACAGCAGATGCCTCCTCCTGGGTGATGGGTGTTGGTCAATCACTGTGATGTTGAGTTTGGGGCACAAGACATGCCCATCCACCCACATCCACATCCACCCCACCTCCGCCGCTGGAGGAACCTCTTTCAGCCGTTGTGGCCCTAAGTGCTCCTTGGCTTTGTCCGTGGCGCCTTATGGGGTCTCTGCCCACCATGTGGTCTGCATCTCTGTAGGTCAGACACCACTGGGAAGAGGTGAGGTGTGGGCCCACCTTGCCTTGATGTTCACATAACAACAGAAACTTCCTCATTTCCAACCAGGGGCTCCTTCACAGGTATGCAACTTAGGACTTCCACCTACACTGGGGGCCATTCAACCCTTGTTGTTGGTTCTGACCCACGGCGACCCTATCCACAAAAGGGCGAAACACTGCTCGCTCCTGTGCCAGCCTCACCAGTGTTCCCATGCTTGAGCCCATTGCTGCAGCCACTGTGTCGAGGGCCTTCCTCTTTATCGCTGCCCCTCTCCTTTCCCGGCCTGGTGTCCTTCCCCGGGGACGGGTCTCTCCTGACAATATGTCAGAGTGAGTGGGAGGAAGTCTCCCCATCCTTGCCTCTAAGGAGCACCGTGATTGCTACTTCTTCCAAGACACATTTGTCTGTTCTTTTGGCGGTCCACGGCGCTTTCAATATTCCTGGCCGGCACACTGATTCAAGCACACGGATTCTTCCTTGGTCTTCCTTACTCAATATCCAACTTGCCCATAGATATAAGCAGAGTGAAAGTACCGTGGTTTGGGTCAGGCACAAACTAAGGGTTACCTTAGTCCTCAACACAACCTCCATTCTTTTCAACACTGTAAAGAGGTCTTGGGTGCAGATTTCCCCAAATGCAACCCTTAACACCCCCGGAAATGTGAGAGCAGCTGCCTTACAGCGTCTCCCACTCTACCGTGAGGTCTTGGAGGGGAGCAGAGAGGCGGGAGGGCTGGGTGGACTACTCAGGAAGCAAGGTCAGCATGGACTTAGCTGTGTGTACTGATTCATGTGCAGCGAGCACGGCCTGATATATAAGGCCGGTTTCTGACTCATCGTGACCGTATGCACACATAAGGCAATACCGCCCGGCCTGGCACCATGCTCACAGCCAGTTACGCTGCAGCCACCGTCTCCCGAGGGGCTTCCTCTGCTTCACTGACACTCTATGAAGCGCGGTACTGATCTCTTCCAATCACACGTCCAAAGCACACGCCACAACGTCTCCATCCTTGTCTCGAAGGAGCATTCTGGCTGTCCTTCCCCCAAGATGGGTTTGTTTGTTCTTCTGGAAGTCCACCGTGTTTTCCACATTCTCCGTCAGCACCGGCCTTCTAAGGCCTCAGTTCTCTGTGCTCTTTCTTGTCCAGTAGCTAGCTTTAACATGGCTACGGGGCAATTGCTTGGCTCAGGCACCCCTTAGTCTGCAGTGACATCTAAGCTGCCATTTGTGGTATTTGGGTGATAACCCAGCACTAGATGGCTAGGGCACACCTCTGAACCTGCAGTGTTTATAAATATGCTAATGTTGTTTGTCTTAGAGCCAAACTAAAGTCTGCGCAACATTTTTTTTCATGTCTCCCTGGTCCCATGAGTTTGGGTACAAGGTTCTTGAGAGGATTGGCTCCTGTTGACTTACATTGCCCAGAGGGCAGCGGTTCTCAACCTGTGGGTCGCGACCTCTTTGGGGGTCGAAGGACCCTTTCATAGGGGTCGCCTGGTTCATAACAGGAGCGAAATGACAGTGATGAAGGAGCAACGAAAATAATTTTATGGTTGGGGGAAAGGGGTCACCACCACATGAGGGACTGTGTTAAAGGGTCATGGCACTGGGAAGGTTGAGGACCACTGCTACGGAGTGACTAAGAATCAGAATGGCCTCCATGGCCGTAAGCTTGGTCAACTCTTACAGGAGGCCCAGTGGCGCTGTCAGGTAAGCGCCAGCGTAAGCGTTGGGCTCCTAACTACAAGGCCTGTGGTTCAAACCCACGGGGGGCTCCCCAGGGGAAAGGTGAGGCTGTCTCCTCCACAAAGATTTACAGCCTGCAGAACCCAGTGTAGGGCCACCAGGAGCATGGATGGACTCAATGGCAGTGGGTTTGGGTTTTTATCCACTCGTAAAGGAGACCTGGTAGTGCAGGGCTTACGTGGCTGGGGACCGAGAAGGTGGTCATTCGAATCCACCAACTGCTGCTGGGAGGAGGTGTGGCAGTCTGACTCCATCAATAATGACCGCTGTGGAAATCCCATGAGTCAGTTCGACTGTCCTTTGGGGCCGCGATGAGTCAGAACTGCCTCAGTGGCAGTGGGCTGAGCTCAGGGCTTGGTTCGTCAAGACTCAAGGAGGCCTGATGGTACAGTGGTGAAGTGCTCAGCTGTGAACCCAAGGATGAAAAGACGTGCTCCCGTGAAGACGACCATGGCGCTGGGAGTGAAGGCACTGGGCTGCTAACCAGAGGTTGGCGGTTCAAACCCATCAGTTGCTCTGTGGAAAAAAGATGAGGCTGCCTGCTTCTCTAAATAATGGACAGTCTTGGAAGCCCATATGGGGCCACGGTGACCTGAAATCAGCTGTCTGGCTGTGGGTTTGGTTTATAGGTTGCTGTGGATTGGTATTCAGTCAGTAGCATACACATTTAATTCTCCCCGCGTGTGCGAGTCCCGCTTGAAATTCAGTTTGGGGTTCCTTGAAGGCATAGCCTGAGCTTTGCGGGGAACCTGTTGCCATTGTTGTTAGCTGACGCAGGGCCGGCCCCTCACTCTCAGTGACCCCAGGTCCAGTGGAAGGAACCACTGCCCGGTCCGGCGCCGTCCCTCGCGCCTGAGTTGCAGAGTGGATCACAGTGGTCCACGGGGTTTCGTGGGCAGATTTTCAGAAGCAAATCGCCAGGTCTCTCATCAAAGTCCATCTTAGTCTGGAAGCTCCATTGGCTGAGTTCAGCATCATAGCAACACACACGTCTCCCGCGACAGAAGGCGGGTGGCTGAGCAGGTCACTGGATAATTGAACCTCAGACTCCCTCAAAAACAAACAAAACCAACAAGCTCACTGCCATCGAGCCGATGCTGCCTCAGAGACCCCATAGGATAGGGAAGAACTACCCCGGTAGGTTTCAGAGACTGCCACTCTTTCCAGGGGCGGACAGCCTCCTCCTTCTTCCAAAGAGTGGCTATTATCTTTGAACTGCTGACCGTGAAGTTTAAGAGCCCAACCTATGATGTCTTATGCCACCAGGCCTCCTGACACCAGGTGAGAATTGTGGGTGACCGGCTGTTAGGTGCTGTCTGGCTGGTTCTCACGCCCAGTGACCCCGTCAACAACAGAAGGTCTTGCTGCCCACCCTGCGCCGTCCTCACACTTGTTGCAGGTCTTGATCCATCTCATCATGAACCGGCCTTCTCCCTGGAGCATCCAGTCTCCAAACCACTGCTCATAACTCATAGCACCTGACAAGACAGGGTAGACCTGCCCTGTGGGTTTCCAGCCTGTAACTCTTTATGGGAGTAGAAAGCCTCATCTTTCTCCCTCACAGCAGCGGGTGGTTTTGAACCGCTAAACTCGTGGTTAGCAGCCCAACTCTACACCACCAGGCCTCCTACTAGAATCCAGTCTATAGTCAAAGAATTTCTGGTGTCTTTTTATGGATAATCTGTATCCACATTGGCTTTTATAGAAAACACCGAGGATGTCTTTCAGCCAGTTACCAGGGGTTACAAAAAAAGTCAGGTGAAGACTGTCCGCCTACATAGCTTCAGTGACTGTCTGCTTCCTGACAGGTGATGGGCAGAGGGGCGGGTCTGGACAACACTCAGAGACCGTTACCAGCAGATGATCAACTGGTGAGGGGTGGACCCAAATGCCAGCCAGCCCTTTAGACAATGTAGACTTTACAGAGCTCTGCCGTATCAGTGGGAGCTCACACACATCCGTTCCTAAATTTCATAGTCAGGTACCTTTTGGTCACAAGGAACTGCCAAACCTCGGGGAGGCAGGCCAGGCCAGAAGTCTGCAAGCAGCCTGCCATTAGGGCGGGTGGCTGTGGCCAGCTCTTTCACAGGGTCTTTTGCTTGTGGCCTGTACATCACAGGCCATCCTCCTGTCCAGGCCTGGGTACCACTATGATGCTGGGCGCTTTGCCACTGGTATTTCAAATACCAGCAGGGTCACTATGGTAGTTACATCATCTGGTGTCAATCTGAGGATTAAGAATGAAGGGGTGGAGTCTAGCCTGTCAATCAGGTAGTAGCTTGATGACTTCATTTGGAGGTGCTAAGGAGATAAATAGCTCACTGGAGGCAGGACACATGCTCACTCCCTGCGAGACATCCCTGTGGAGAAGACACATGGAGCCAAACCTCTGGAGCCAGAGAAGTCACGTGGAGACCCTTGCCAGTGCTGAGATGCTTACAACACCACTGGATCTACAAGACTTCCCACACACTGACCTGGGATCTTCCTGCATTCGGCATCATTGCATGCGTTTCGTGAGTCTGAAGAGGATTTTATAGATTGATATCAGACATATCGGCTAATATTGGACTTATGGACGTGATCAGGACTGGGCTGGGATGTTTTCTCAATATTCAACTGCTCTTATATATAAAGCTCTTTCTCGTACACATATGAGTGTCTATAGATTTGTTTCTCTATGGAGAGAGAGTCATTGTTTGGAAGGGGAATCTCCTTTCATAAAATCAACCAGTAGTTGCTTTTCAGGATTCCCCCCCCCCCTTACTTGCCATTTTTCACTAGGACCTGGTTGGCTTTCTCGTAAAAAAAAGCCCCCCAAACAAAAAAACCTCTCTCATGCAGTCTGCTGTTGGTGTTTCCTTAACCATTTTCTAAAAGTGCTTACTAAATTATCATCAACAATATGAAGAACACAGTTAACCAGTTCCTTATCATGATTCTTTAAAAAAAAAAAACCTCATTCTTAGGACCCATTTTTTAAAATCTAAAAACAATACCAAAAGCCACAAAAACCAAGGAAATTATAGCAAAACGCTTGAGCACAGCTGCAGACAATTTAAACAACGCACGCTAACAACGCCAACTAACGCCGAGTGACCGAACTCAAACTGCTTTTGATTACAAAAATCACCTGCGTCGGGTCGGATTCCGATGTTTCGTTCAAGCTCCGAAGCAAAATTTTCCCGACATTTCGCGTCAGAATCCAACGATGGGTACGGATGCGCCGAGGACCAGATTCCGCTGTGCATACAGACGCGCGCCAGTGTTCCTGCCTCTCTAGGCAACACAGCCTGACATCGTGAGGGATCATCCTCTGGCCTCTGACTCCATCTTTTCTGATCCTCCTCAGTCTGACCAAGCCCCCCAAAATCCCAGTCAGCAAAGGGCTGGGAGTGCCTCACACACTCCTGTCCTTCAAGGCCGCTTCTGAAGAGGCCTGACCAAAGGAACAGTCTCCTCAGCGTGACACGCAGCGTGAGCCAGACTCCCCTCAGAGGTGGTTTTCATCGACAGTCCTTAGAAACGCCCGTCCTCTTCCTCAGGAGCGCGGCCGTGCTTGGTCAAGTGGGGCGTAGACGCCGAGTCAGCCAGGTTGGTAGCCAGGACATCCCTCGCTGACCTTCCCCAGGGCTCTAAGGAAGGAGAAGCTTGTTCTCAAGAGGACCTGAACGTGCATCGCACGGGAGGATGCCGCCGCTGAGAGAGATTCAAAGGCTTTCTTTCAGACGGCCGGGTCCCAAGGGCACCTTGTGCTTCATTGCATTGGCACCACCTGCGAGTGAGGCAGAGACTGCAGCAGCTTCAGGGGCCGTGTGGTCAGAGGCTTTAGACTCAGGCTCCGAATGAGAAGATCCTGAGGGATTCTGGAATGCTTAGGGGCATCTCGCCCTGGAACGAGGATTGGTACATTATGGCTGCTTTGTGGGCCGGCTTTTATGATTTTGTTTCCATGGAAAAGCACATTTCAAGTTCTGAGCTGATTTCTGGAATAGCATCTGTTTCTGAAAAAGTATCCATAAAATGCATTCGTAGATATAAAGTTGCCTGTGCTTCTTATAGAAATACATTTATAGGTTAATTTGATATTATATTATGTTTACTTCATATTTATCTCACATTATATTATATTAAATTCATAGCATAAGTATAATAGAAATGTATTTATATTGTTTTATTAGATTACAGTCAGACCATAAATATGATATAAACATTAAACCATATAAATATAATTAGATGGTAAAATTAAACCAGACTCACGGCCATCAAAATTGATTCCAACTCACAGTGATCCTATAGGGAAGAGTGGAGCACCCCCCGAGTGTCTCCTGGGCTGTCGATCTCTTGAAGCACAGCACCACATCTCTTCAGGGAGCAGCTGCTATGTCCATGGCTGAAGAGTGCTTTAAGCACTGTGCCACCAGGGCTGCTCTGCAGGGTCTAAAAATCCCCCAGAGTTTCCAGCCTCGGTCCCCGGGAAGCACTGACTGGGGAAAGGCAATTCTTGTGTTTATATTTTGAGTTGGGGGCAAGGGTAGGCATCTGAATAGAAGCACCCACTCCAGAGGGACAGTGATTCCAGAGGCTACAGAGCTGGGCAATCAGCAAGCTGGGGCGGGCTCCTGTCTGAAGCTCTCTCCCTACAGGCTGCTGGCTCAAGTGTGGCCCCAGTGCCTGGGCGGGAGGGTCGCTGAGAAGTGAGAGGTTGGAGTCTCTGGCAGAGGTGAAGGTGGGAGCTATGGGCCGGTGGGAAAGCTGAGCAAATGGAGCTTTCTTAAGAGCCCTGGGCCTATCTTGTGTTGTGGAATGCAGACTGGGTGGCTGGAGCTGCAGCCGTGTTGTGACCATGAAGTACTCTTTTAGTAAAGAGGACAAATGAAGAGAGTGCGTCAATGGGGGTGGGGGTTGGGATTGGGAAAAATCAGGTTTTCTCCCAATAAAGGAGGTAGCAAGGTTATGTATTGTGATTACCTAAAGAAAACATACTTCCCACTTCTTCCTAAGAGAATTTTGAACTCCAGTTATTTCGTGGCTACAAGGTGCCCAGATAAAAACGCTGCATTTTCTAGCCTCTTCTGCAGGCCAGGTGCCCACGCGCCTTCATTTGGGCACCGAGAAGACACAGGGGGGCTTCTGAGTGAGCCATTGAGTGTCCTGTGCCCCCTGTGCTCCTCCCTCTTTCTTCTTCTTTCCTTTCTGGAGTGTAGCTTCCGCTGCTGGAGCTGCAGCGGCTCTTTGTGGTCACCAAGTGAATGCGAGGGGTGTGTGTGTGGGGGGTCGGGGGCCGGGGATGGTGCTGAGCAGGGCCCAGCAGGGCTGAGCCCAGAGCAGAAAGGAGACCAGGGCACTGGTGAGGACAGGGAGCCGCCACCCCGACCCTGGATCTCTTTCTGCAGACCTCTCTTGGCCTAAGAGGCGCTATTTGGGGAGTTCATTCACAAGAGCCAAACACCCAGCTGATGAGGCCTGTGTGCCGTGGGGCAGGCGGGACACAGTACCAGTGGATGTGGGGAGGGGGGCGTTCTGCAATGTGAGGATTGAAATACTGGAAAACCACAGCTGCAGGGAAGGAACGGGAACCTCTGTGACCAGAAAAAAACTCACAGCACCGGCCACGAGGGGTGGACGCCTTGCAAACTCCCCTAGAGTTGGTCGGTCCTACCTCCTTTCGCCTAGATAGCTGACACCTGTCTTCTGAGGGCTGGGTGGGATGTCTGCTGCCTTTAGCTGTGCTTCTGATGGAGGAAAATGCTTTCCTTGTTCTGCTCTGTTTCAGAATCAATCCTGCAAACATTGACCGAAGCAGGCACTTCAATGCACGGCATAGGGCGGACAGCACGCAGGCTCACTTGCACAAGGTCACCATTTCTCAGATATAGGGATTCGGATGCACGAGAATTCAATGGATACATTTGAGTTCTGGTGCAGCCAGAAGAACCAGCAGGTCCGTCTTGGAAGAGGTGTAGCCAGAGTGCTCCGCAGAGGCAAGGACAGCGAGTCTTCATCCCACGTACCTTGGCCATGGAGTCAGGTAAGACCGGTCCCTGGAGACAGTCAGCACGCTTGGGAAAGGAAAGGGGCAACAACGAAGAGGACGGCCCTCCAGGAGATGGAGTCACACAGTGGTTGCAACCATGGCTCCAACGTGACAGCTGTGAGGGCGTCCCAAGGTCAGCCAGCGTTTGGTTCTTGTGGTACACATCCCCCGCCCCACTTTTTTTCCTATGCCACAAAGTTTAACTCATGAAATCCCAACCCTGGATGCCCCGGGTGAAAGGTCAGCGAAGGCTGCAAAGTCAAGTCTTCCAAGAGGCTCCCGTGTAAGGAGCAGAGAGCCTTTCTCCTTGGTCCGCCAGATGGTCTCTCTGTTGACGCATCTTAAGCTGGCAAGGGAAACCCTGACAACTGTGGACGGTGATGTGTGGGTTACTTATGGAGCTGCAAACCACAAGGTCAGCAGTTCAAAACCCACAGCCACTCTGGGGGAGAAAGATGAGGCTTTCTCTTCCCCTGAAGACTGTCTCCCAGACCCATGGGGGCAGTTCCACCCTGTCCTGTAGGGTCACTGTGAGGTGGCAGTGAGGTTGGGGTTTGCTTGGTGGTTTAAACATCTTCATCACCAGAAATAAAAAATAAAATAAAATCTCATCACCAATACCCAGTTTCTCTCAAAACTCCACGCTGGCTGGTCAGAAAAATGCTCGAGACAGCCTCAAACCCTCTGCCACCCCTCCCATCCATCGTGCCAATTCCCAGCATCACTGAGCTTGAAAATGAGTCCACACCAGAGGCCGTTTATCTTGTTCTGTGACAGCTGCACACTTGGTTGCTCTGGAAACCGTCTCGCCGACCTTCTCTCCATTACTTTTCATGGCTGGATTCTAACCACTTGTCTTGGAACAGCCCCCTGGGCTACGGTCTCAGCAGTGGGCGGCGGCCTCACGGGTGGACAAAACTGCCCACTGCCTCTGACCCCGATGGGCATGAAAGCGATGTGCGTCCCTTTGCTGTTTCGACGACAACGTGTTCTTTTAAGATGGAGACACACACGCGTGTTATGGGAACACACGAGGGAGGGCAGCGGTGGCCCATGTAGAGCAGTCTGCAATGCCAGGATGCCAGGGTGGGGGAGGGGCCCAGAGGGTTAGCGTCCATTTGAAGGGCGCTCTTCCTCGGACCAAATAGATACTAGATTGCTACAAGTTACACACATGCAACAAAGAAGGTAAACAGCTTCAGAACGGATTCCAGAACCCACTAGACAAGTGTGGAGCAGGTTTCCCCTTCCCTGTGTGACTCGGAATGGGTTCATCAAAGCACCCACTGGGGTGAACGGAAGACAGGGTGAGAGTCGGGGTGGAGGGGCTTGGTAAATCCTCCTGACAGTTATGTTGCTAGAGCCCAACCCAGACCCCGGGGCCAGGTCAACCAGCTGTGGACTCTTGGCACAGGTTGGCAGCAGGGTAGCCAGAAAGGGAGAGTCAACTTACAGTTTGTTCCGTGGGGAGCCAGGGTCCCCATCCCAACCCTGGGAAGGGACCCCAGGGCTGCCCCTGTGGCGGTTACATCATCTCCTGTCAACCTGAGCGAAGGGGTGGAGTCTAGCCTGTCAATCAGGTCATGACCAATGATGCCTCTGTGTGGGCGTGGCCTTCTCCTGAGGATTCTGGGAACTCCTGTCTTCCTCCCTGGAGGCAGGATACACACGCTCTCTGCTTGACATTCCTGTTGACAAGCCACATGAACCCTGGGGCTGGAGAAGCCACATGGAGACCCACACCAGCTCTGAGATGCTTCCAGCACCACTGGATCCACAGACTTTCCACCCACCGGCCTGTGATCTTCCTGCATGTTGCATCGCTGCATATGTTGCATGCGTCTGTAGAAGAATTTTTGAACTAGTATCGGACATATGGGCTAATATTGAACTTATAGACTTGATCTGGACTAGGACAGGATGTTTTCTTAATGTACAATTCCTCTTGGATCTAAAACTCTTACACACATATGAATGTCTCTGGATTGGTTTCTCAAGGCAACCCAGACTAATACCCCACCCCCACCCCCAACTCCAGAGGCCGTGTCAAGGGCCCCTCAATGTCATCAGAAGTCACAGTGCCAAGCACACCTGTGGCCACTGTGGAATGTCCACCTTTCTCCATGAAGATGGAAGGGGTTCCCGAGGGTCCTGCCCCACCCCAGCCCCAGGTGGGGATCTGCTTCTTGTGGGGGCCCTCGCAGCAGGCGCCGTCCATAGGCAGAGCTGCTGCCCTGACCGGGGGAGGGGGAAAGGGAGCTGCTGCGTTTGTGTCTCTTGGGGGGCCAGACTGGGCCCCGGCACTGGGCTGCCTGGGGTGAGAATGGCTGAGGGGCACCCCGCCAGCACCAGGCCATAGGAGGGTGGGCAGGCGTGACTAAGGCAAGGCAGGGGTCCTGGGAGCCGTGGAGTGGTGTGGTCCAGGCCCCTTCTTCCCCAACGCTGGACACAGAAGTGGGGGCAGGTAGTTGGGGAACATTTGTCCCCAGGCCAAGGCCAAGTCCAAGGGCGCCCAGATGAGGTGCCACAGATACAAAAGGCCCTGCCTGACCAAGGGAGGTTCTTGTGACCCTCACTGCGTCAGTGTTCCCCAGGGGGCAGGGCCCCCTGGCACTTCACCCCACCCCCCACCCCCTGGGCTGGGCACCCAGTGGGCTCCCAGGCATTGAGGGCCCTTGAGAGGTCCTGGGAGCCTGTGAGCAGATGATTTTGTAAACCACAGAACGTGCGTGTATGCTCGGTAACGGCCAGGCCCTAATAGCTCAGTGAAATATTTATCTTACGTCCTCTCACAGCACGGACACGCCGGGGGCATGTTGAGGGCCGTCTGCCGCAGCAGACGGAACCACGCCACGTCAAACAAGAACCCATGGATGATGGGAAATGCAGGCCTGCCGCCCGCAGCAGGGGCAGCAGTTGGAGCACCACCCAACGGGATCACCTATTCCGCACTCCTGGCTTTCCTCTAGCCGCAGAGGCCTGGCCTGGATGGATGGCATGGAGTGCGGGCTTGGGAGACTGATGGTAAATGAGGTAAGGCTGCTGGCTGTGAAGCCCGGGGATCATGGTCTTTGCTTCTTGGCTTTTCTCCCATAGAGGGGAGAGGACGGGCTGCCCGGAAGGCAGCAGCAACTGAATCAGAAACAGACATGGCAGAGCGGGAGGCGCTCAAGAGACGGATTCACCCCATGGCTGCAGCAAGCAGCACTACCAGGGAGGGGCTGGAGATGGAGCCGGTCCGCAGGACTGCTGGGTGTCAGCACCCCACAACAGATGGGAGCCCCTGAGCACCCCGGGTTGGTTTTCCAGGTGCAGAAACAGAAGGTTGGAGAGTCAGGGTAGGGCCACTCTGTCACCCCACACTCCCAACAGGTTCTAGGAGCGGGTGGGAGGAGGGAGGTAGAGGGGTGGGAGTTGTGAGATGGGTGATGAGGGCACACACCAATGGGGGGGTGGGGCACTCTGCTTTCAAGCTGTCTATACAGTCTTCCTATGAGCGGTGTCCCCATGTCCCTGTGAGCCGGTGTCCCTGTGAGTCCATGTCCCTGTGACTGTCCTGTGAGTCTGTGTCCCTGTGAGCTGGTGCGTAAGGGCCTGAGTGTGGGGGCAGGCGGAGGGGCTCTGGCCCTCAGTGGGGGGTACAAGTAACCAGGGGATCCAGAAGAGAGCACACGGCCACCACGGCTCTCCTCTCCATCCTCAGAATGTGGGAGAATGGGGGGTCAAATGTGAACTGGGTGTGCGAACGCCACAGGTGCTCTCCCACAGGTGATCTCCTGGACCAGTGGTTGCTCCGCCCTGACAAGACACTCAATTCCCAACAAAGCCGACAGACCACGTCTCTAAAGTGGCACCGCTTTCCCCAGGGCAACGGTCCTTTTCCAGAAAGCGCAACTAGAGTGTGGGGCGGGCCTCTGGTCCTGGGCCTTGTCTTTGGTAGTTGGCTGGGAGTGAGTGTGTTCTGAGCTGGAGGGCATGTGGCTGGCTTCAGCCTTCGGGTGGAGGCAGGTGAGGACCTGCCGAGCCCCTGCAAATCCACTCACCCTTGAAGGGACAAGGCAGCATCCCCCCGGCCAGTATGCACACCTGAGTGGAGAAGGACCTTTCTGAACTGCCTTCAGATTCACTGTCGGGTCAGGCCCTCCTCCTCAATCCCTAATCCCTGACCCCTTCCCCAGGACCTCATGGGGCCCTCTGGAGATCTGGGGACCCGTGATGCCATGGCGGCCTCACAAGGGGGGTGTTCGCGGTGCCTGTTCCCGGGGTAGCCTCTATTCTCATTGGCATGGAGGACAGGAAGCAAATCCCTCTCCTGAAAACCAGCCCCAGCACGTGGCGCCACCATGTGCGCCCGAGTAGAAGTGGCCCCGCAGGATTTCCCTTTGCTACTCTTCAGGATGAGGAAGCTAGGCCTTTCTTCTGTGGTGCCTCAGGGGAAGTTCACTTTCCACGTGACAGCCGAGCGTGTTAACTGCACCCCAGTCATGCCGGTGAGCTGAGTCTGACTCAGCACTCTATTAGCCGGAGCACAGCTACTCCCGAGGGCTCCAGAGACACAGCCTCATCTGTCTTCTGAGGAGTGGCTCGTGGATTTGAACCACCGACCTTGCAGTGAACAGCCCAGTGCACTACCCACAGGGCCTCCAGGGCTCCTTTTCTATCACCCAGGGACTGAGTTCGTCAGAGGAGGTCAGGGCAAAACCTGGCGAGAAGCTACTCTGGCGGGTTGGATTCACCCACAAACACCGCACTAGTCAAAGGTTTGAGGGTGAGTTACCCTGGGCTCCCCATTGCCTGCTGAAACGCATCCCACCGTGGCGACCCTGGGCGGGACAGGGTGGGACTGAGTACCATGGGGCTCCCCTGGCTGACCTCACTACAGAAGGCCATCGCCAGACCTTTCCTCTGTGGTGGCACTGGGTGGACTCAGCAGCCACCACGTTCCGCTGGCTCCCATAAGGGCCTCCTCCCTTGGCTAGGGTGCCCTCCAGACGGTATCTGTCCCTCCACGCTGCCCAGGAGAAGAGCACGCAGACCCAGAAGCACAGAGGTCATTTTATTGGACGTCCACCGGCAGCTTCATCCCTCAGGAGGCCAGGTCCCCAAGGCTGTGGGACACAACGCCTTTATCTACACAGAAGATTACGAGAGACTGGACACCACCATGCTCAGTGGCCCAAGGGAGCCGGGCACCGCCCCATACCACCCGTCACCGTCACGGAGCTGACACAGCCGGGGTCCGTCCTCCATTCATGGGGCCTGTGGCACTGTCTTCCAATAAAACAGCACTTGGAGAGTCACAAAATTTTAAAAAAGTAAGCAGCATTTCCATTTCCATACCAGGCTGACATCAGACACGACCGGCAGGCACGCCAGCCCCAGCTGGCCCGCCCTTTCCCTGCCGGTTCTCTCGGTAACTCACGCCCGGCAGGACGGCCGTCTGCTGCGAGCATGAGCAGCCGAACACCGAGTCCGCTTCCGTCGGCAGCAAGCATCATACGCCCGGCGCGCTTGTCACGAGGACCAAGGGCGAGGGTGCCACGGAGGACTGGAAGGCCACCGCCCCTGCCCACCCTTCACATCCCAAACACTGCGCAAGACCCTCCTCTCTGTCCATCCTTCTCCTGGCCGTCAGGGTGGGGGAGGAAACTGCCCTCAGGTCTGGAAGACCTCTGGGTCCTGTCCTGCCCGGCCACCATCAGACCTGGATGGACCCTTTCAGCTTGTTGTGGTTATTTTCCCTGCTTGCCCCTGGCTGGCGGGAGTCTCAGCGTGCTGTCTGTCCGTCTGCCCACCGTCCGGACCTGCCTGTCACTCGGGGCAGCCTGGGGGTGTCACACGGAGCTGAGCTTGACCAGGCCGCGCACGGAGTCCTCGTGCAGAGAGTCCTGGCTGGCCAGGCCCAGGGTGTGCATAGTGCGGCTGTGGGTCAGCGGGCTGCCAGTCGCCAGCAGGCGGGGCGGGGAGGGGGCCTCATCGGGCGTCAGGAACTGGTGGCCCGTGCGCTCCTCCTGCAGGGGCAGCAGGTCCGTGAGGGCAGCCTCGGAGGCCAGGTTGGGCATGGAGGAGGGCGGCGTGGGCGGGCCCAGCGTCAGGCTGCTGCATGGCGTGCCCAGGCTGGCCTTGCCCGGCAGGTGCAGCTCGTCGCTGGTGAGGCTCGGCTCGCTCTGCAGCAGGGGCGTGGCCGCGGCCTGCAAGACGAATTTGGTGCTCTGAATGCACTGGTCTTGGTCACACTGGTGGGCAGCAGCGGCAAGGGGCGTGAGAGCAGAATGGCGGGGGGCGGGGTGAGGGGAGGGCGGGAGAAGAGAAGAGAAAGGTGTATTAGTGCAGCTGAGCCAGGTGGGCGGCAGGAGCACTCGGCAGACGCTGGCTTCCTATGGGACACAGGCTTCCACACTCGTTGGGCCCAGCGCCCTTTCAGAAAACCAAACCAAACACTATTCAACTCAGTGCCCCCTCCCCTGGCAAGTGACAACTTTTGCACCATGGCTCATAACCCAGGATAAAGTGTAGGCATCTGCTTTTGTACTTACCCCTTCCCCCATCATTCCATCCTATAGGTCAGGGTAGAACTGCCCCTGTGGGTTTCTGAGACTGTAACTCGTTACAGGAGTAGAAAGCCTTGTCTTTTTAGAGAAGAGTCACTGGTGGTTTTGAACTGCTGACCTTGAGGTGAGCAGCCCAACACATAACCCATTGAGCCCGCATTGACCCAGCGCAGTGAGTGTGGGGCTTTGAGTGGATCATTGAGTGTCCCCCAGGGGGTGGTACTGCCCACTCGGAAACCAGTCTAATGTAGAGATGAGGCTGCCTGTTCCCATAGAGACATCAAGTGTCAGAAACCCAGTGGGCTTGTGCTATTAGGACCCGCCTCCCAATTGCATATGGCTCCTCCCACTGGAACCCATTCCAGCAGTCCTACTGGTTTCTGACGGGGTCAGCCTGGAACGGGTAAAAGCCAGAGCCCTGTGGAAAAGGCACTCTGGCTTGTCAGGCTGATGCTCACGGACTCAATCATGAAGAAGGAACGACACAGAGCCATCGAGGAAACAAAGCCACACTCACTGCCACTGGGTCAATGCCCACGCACAGCGGCCCTGCAGGACAGGGTGGAACTGCCCCTGTGGGTGCCTGCCACGGCACTCTGGACGGGAGTAGAAAGCCCGTCTTTCTCCCACGGTGAGTCTGGTGGTTTTCAGGGAGCAGTCCTGGCAACCACACCCACCAGGCTCCTCTCAGCCACCGGGAGACGCGACAACTTTCCGCTGAATTCCTCCTCGACGGGGATTTGTGTGAACACCTTCAAGGGTGACTGTCCCCCGAGCGTAGGCCTCTGATTTCTCCTGATGCAATTCACGTTGCTCTATTAAAACTCAAACCAAACTCGTGACCGTGGTGACTGCCCAGTGGGCGCCCAAGACTGTAACTTTTCATGGGAGCAGAAGCCGCCTCTTTCTGCCTTGGCTGGTGGTTTTGAACCTCTGACCTTGTGGCCAGTAGTTCAGTGAGTAGTCCACTCTGGCGCCATGGCTCCTGTGGACATAACTTCCCATATCCACAGCCGTCAGTGCCTCGCGTCCTCTGTAGCCGACACTTGTGAGCTGCTGGTCTCCATCCTACTGGCTTCTCATCTTGACAAGAGTCGGTCACGGACAAATGACTTTCCGTTTTGAAGGACAAGTCCACTTGGGGGTATACAGAGACCATCCCCCACTCCTCCCCACCCCTCACCTGCCACTGACACAGGGGACAAGGGACAAGGGTACCCCGTCAGATTCTAGCCAAGGGCGAGGCAGAGCCTCCAGCCACGGGGACCGATGGTCCTCACAACACGAACGCTGCCTGTTCCAGGCAGCTTCTTAGGGGAAGGACCGGCAAACAGGCAGACAGCAGACGATCTGGGGAGCTGTGATATGGCAGAAAGGGGGGCAGGGCTTCTCCTTGCTTCCCTCTCCGCTCAGACTGCCGTCCTCCTTAGGCCCTTGGGGGGTGCAGTGGCCCGATTTCAGGGTGACCGGGAAGATGACAGTGAGTCCCGGTGGCAGTGGCTGAGCGCCCGGCTGCTAATCGAGGTGGTTGGTTCGAACTCAGCAGCTGCTTGAAGGGAGCCAGGGTGGGTGTGGTAGGGCAGTGCCACGGCCTGTGGTGGGGTCGCTGAGCCTCACCGCGCGCTGGCCCTGGACTGGTGTGCGCTTCGGGAGAGGAGGGCTCACCTCTGGCTTCTCTGTCCCCAGTTCAGGTTGATTTTTCCACTTAATTTCTTTTCTTCGGGCCTCACTGGTTCTTGTTCCCGCTCTGCCCGCCATCCTTTCCTTCCATCTACCCCCCCACCCCACCCCGATTTCTGCCCAGTTCTACTCTGTTCCTCTCCTGCTTCTCCTCCTTGCTCCCCACAGCCCAGGTTCACTCCACCACGCTGCTTCCTGGCTTTCCCTTGATGACCAGTAGAGGGAGACATCGACACCACCCTCCTCTACAGGAGAAGCTTAAATCCAGAGTTCAAATGCTGAAGCCCTGGAAACCAACCAGAGCAAAACCCACTGCCTTCCAGCGTATGCCCATGCATAGCGCGCACGGGCAGAGGAGAACTGCTCACTAAAGATTCTGAAAATCTTTACAAGAGCTGCCAGCCTCATCTTTCTCCTGTAGCACGGCTGGTGAGTTTGAACTGCCGACCTTGTGGTTAGCAGCCCAGCATTTAAACCACGGGGTTGCCAGGCACTCTTCTGGAATTCTTTAGACAGTCAAATAAAAACCCTCAAACTCTGCCGTGGAGTCAATTCTGACTCACAGTGACCTTCCGTGGGGTGCCTGAGGCCGTACATCTTTCTGGGAGCAGACAGCCTCGTTCTTGCTGTTGTTAGGGCCACCCTGTCAGTCCCAACTCACAGCGACCCTGTGCCCCACAGATGGAAGCGCTGCTCGGTCCTGCCCTGTCCCCACCGTCGTTCTCAGGCCTGAGCCCATCGTGGCAGGGCAGGAGTGGCTGTGGGTTTGAACTGCTGCCCTTGCGGTTAGCTTTCCAATTGCTTAGCCACCAGCACCCAGGAACTGGCCGCGCCTGGTCTACAGTCTTCAGGAAGAACCAGCGAGCACCCGGGCGGGACACAGGGACGGCTCTCCGGTTTCCGTTCCAGAACCACCCCTTAGACATCCAGGTCTGTCAGACGTTTCGTTGGACCGTAGACAGTATCTTTTGTCGTCAGAAACGTCCTAAGTGGTGAGCACAAAGACAGCGGAAGCTTGATCTTGTTGGAGTGGCTGCCGGTGTCGAAGTCTGGGCGTCGGGCGGGCTTGAGGGCCTGCTGTGCCCATAGCAGGTCACGGAGATGCTGCCTTACAGCCATGAGAAGGGCGGGCTGTTTGGGGCTCCAGGCGTTCTGATGTCACACATTGCCACTCAGTGCTGTCATCGAAACCACCGCTGACGCTGTTCACTTCTGGTTCCTGCAGCGCCTCTCAGGGCAAAGGCTCACGCAGGAAGCCATGCTCTCTTTACCAGGCTGATGACGGCCTGTCTGCCCTCAACCCGAGTGCAGACGGCGTGCTGCTCACAGCCACACGGCATGCTTCCTAGATGAGCAGGGGACGCATCAGGAGCGAGTGATGCAGCCCTAGTGCCACCAACGGTGTTCCAGTTGGGCCTCGCTGAGCCCCAAGGTTCTGGAAGAACCCACTTATGCTTTTGTAACAACTCAGGACACAAACATACAAACCCAAAGCCACTGCTACAGAGTTAATTCCAACTCACCGCGACCCTACGGGCCAGAGTAGAGCTGCCTCAGGAGCTCTTGGTTAGGAGTTGGGCTGGTCCCAGCCTAGAACGCGGGGACACACCTGACCAAAGGATGGCGAGGCCCACCTACGCCCAGCCTGGCCTCCTCTGCCCTTGAACAGGTGGCGTGAGGCGCTCCTCCTCAGGGAAAGAGCAGCACTCTGTTTTAGGTCAGGGTGAGCCTGTCTCAGGGCAGTGTCAGTGTCATCGGTGGGCGGCAACAAACAGAAAAACCAACCCCTGCTGTCTGCTCAGTCCCAACGCGCGGGGCCTCTGTCGCAGGGGGTTTCATGGCTGAGACCCTTAGGAGGAACAGGCCTTTCTTCTGAGCTGCCTGTGGGTGGCTTCGAACTACCCACCATTTGATGAGTGGCCTAACACTGAACCATATGCACAACCATGGACTCACCAACCATTGGTGGTACCAACCAATGGTACCAATAGCTGGTACCATAGCAACACCCCATAGCCATTGAGCCATTTCTAATTCATTGCGAACCTACACAGAGTTTCCAAGACTGTACAGAGAAGGTAGCCTCCTCTTTCTCCCACAGAGCCGCTGGTGGGTTTGAACCGTGTGGTTGGCAGCCCAACCAGGGTCCCTCACATTGCTGGTCCAGTAGGAAGCCACAGCCCAGGAGTGCCTCTGACACGTTCTCTAATCAGGGAGTCATGGAAAGATGGATTAATGAAACAAAACTAGCACTCCCTCTGTAAACAGCTACGAAACTGGCCCATCAGGGGCACACGTGCACAAGAGACGTGAAGACTGCAGTCGGTCCCCGAGGCCCCTGGTCCACCAGCTCTGGGCTGAGTGTGGGTGGGGGTGTCACTGCCTGCCCCCAGCACAGAGCTGGAGTCTGGGCAGGCACGTGCAGAGATCAGAGTGAGGAGGGACTGGAATCATATGGTGGGCAGTGGAGGAGGGACCTGTGCAGAGGACTTGAGGGGTGACATACGTGGGCAGCCAAGGGCTGTGCTATGCATGTCCCCCAAGGCTGACCAGGGCGCAGCTGCAGGTGGCCTGGGAGAGGGACAGAGGTCCAGAGAGAAGAGCAGTCGAGCTGGCTCTGACTCAAAGCCCTGTGCACAGCACCACTAAACTCTCACCATCACTGCTGAGGCCCGAGCCCGCTGCTGCTGCAGGGGGGCGGGGGCGGCTGCTGGCCTCTGGTTCTATTAGCAAGGACCATGCCCTAAAGTAAGATCCAAGTGCAACCTGCCCTGACAGAGCTGCAGGGAAGACAGGATGTGGGGCTGAATTCCGCAGATTTGAGGGTTTGGCAAACACGGTGGGCTTCCACGGATCTGCACCTGTGAAGTATAACGCAAGTCGCGGGCAATTGGCCGGAGTTGGAACTGGCTGCTGAAACAAGCGTCACCACGCTACAGAGAAAGGTAACACATCTCGAATCTCTGCGGTCCATTATCCAAAGGACTCGGTTTTTAATAAAAGTACTGATAGTCATACAGAGAAATCGGAAAACGCAAACCAGAGTCAAGGGAAAAAACAGGGATCCACAGACCCAAACCCAAGACGGCGCTGTGGGCTGAGACAGAAGCGTGAGAGCAGCAGTCTAACCACGGGGCCTCAGTACGCGGACAGCGCCTGACTTCACGATTCGTCTGAAACACTTTCAGTTCCCTTCCATTCCGGCCCTGAAAACCACATGGCCCTGAAATTTGACTTCAATTCCCCTCAGGCGTAGGGGATCGCTGGCAGACCCCTTCCCAGGAGCGGAGTCTGGAAGGGTGGCAGGAGACCGTGGTGTGGCCGGAGGACGCGCTCTGCAGCTGGGTCTTCACTGAGCGCACTGGAACAGACTCTGGGGTCAGACGGAGAAGGCCGGCACTCCCGCTGTCTGAGTCTCATCTGTGACACAGAGCGGCACGGTCCCCGCCTCATAGGGCCATTGGCAAGGTCAGCATGTGCCTTCTGTAGAAGGGGCTTTCGAGAGCACCCCGGGCCAGGTTTCACAGTCTTAGTGCCAGCTCTGTAGACACTCGACTGGTTCCTCTCTCCGTAGTCCTATCAACATGGCACGTACCCACCACGGAAATCGTCCAGATGCTTGGATGGTCTATAGACACGGGGAAGACGGAACATGGTGATGCTGGCCCACGGACAAGACTGGCTGGCTGTCGGCAGCAGCTCTGGGCCACAGAGACGGAGTAGTCTGTCTGGTGGGGTCCCACTGGGTCCAGTGAGAGGTGTCCAGCTCCCCAGACGGTCCCTCTCTGGGGATGACCTCAGTCAGCCACGTGCCCTGGATGTCCTTCTTGGCTGGGCAGCTCTGCTCGCCCCTAGTCCACCCTTGGGCCGAGCTGTCTTACAGACCATGCAGTGCCCACCTCATTGCACGCCTTCAGGAGGGCGTCTAGGCCCTGCCTCTCCTGAAGATGCACTCCACTGGTGGAGTCTGAGGTACGCCTGCAGTGGGTGGGACCAAAAAGCTTCCTCCAAGCACACCCCCTCCCCACCTGAGTTTCTCCCAACAGATTCATCGGGTGGGACAGACTGGATGTGGGCCTTCACTTTAATCAGATTTTATAATGTTGCTCTTCAATCTCTTCCCCAGTAACTCAGTTGCTTGCTAACAGGCAATGATATTTTAAAATGTAATCGTGTGCATACTTGGGAATGCCTATCGAGTGGGAAAAGGTCTCATCTAAAAATCACTCCTCAGACGTAAAGGCATGTTCATGAAGGCTAAATTTAACTCTTAATGATGTTGATGCAGGCACGTGCTTCATAGGCTTTATGAACGATGGTTTCATTTTGATTGTGGAGTTTTCTTTTCCTATTTTAGAGTCTATCAATGCCTTTTGGGGTCTGGAGATTTCTTTCTCTTTTTTAAATCATTTTATTAGGGGCTCATACAACTTATCACAATCGATAAATACATCAATCGTGTAACGTACATTTGTACATTCATTGCCCTCATCATTCTCAAAACATTTGCTCTCCACTTAAGCCCCTGGCATCAGGTCCTCATTATTTCACCTCCCTCCTCGTTCCCCACTCCCTCATGTACCCTTGATAATTTATAAATTATTATTTTGTCATATCTTGCCCTGTCCAATGTAGCATCTGTCCAATGTAGCACCCACTTTTCTGTTGTCTGTCCCCCAGGGAGGAGGTCACATGTAGATCCTTGTAATCGGTTCCTTTCCAACCCACCCTCCCTATGGCCTCCCAGTATCACTACTCTCATCACTGGTCCTGAAGGGATCACCCACCCTGGATTCCATGTGTTTCCAGTTCCTATCTGTACCAGTGCCCATCCTCTGGTCTAGCCAGCCTTGTAAGGTAGAACTGGGTTCATGATAGTTGGTGGGGGGAAGCATTTAGGAACTAGAGGACAGTTGTAGTTTTCATCATTGCTACATTGCCCCCTAACTGGCTCATCTCTTCCCCAAGACCCTTCTGTAAGGGGATGTCCAGTGGCCTACAAATTGGCTTTGGGTCTCCACTCCGCACACCCGCCTCATTCACTATGGTAAGATTTTTTTGTTCTGATGATGCTTGATAACTGATCCCTTCAACACCTTGTGATCACACAGGTTGGTGTGCTTCTTCCATGTGGGCTTCGTTGCTTCTGAGCTAGATGGCCACCTGTTTACCTTCAAGCCTTGAAGACTCCAGACGCTATATCTTTTGATAGCCAGGCACCATTAGCTTTCTTTGCCACATTTGATTATGCACCCATTTGTCTTCAGCGATCGTATCAGGGAGGTGAGCACACAATGATGTGATTTTATTTTTTGTTCTTTAATGCCTGATAACTGATCCCTTCAACACCTCATGATTGCACAGGCTGGTGTGCTTCTTCCATGTGGGCTTTGTTGCTTCTGAGCTAGATGGCCGCTTGTTTACCTTCAAGCCTTTAAGACCCCAGATGCTATATCTTTTGATAGCCGGGCACCATTAGCTTTCTTCACTGCATTTGCTTATTCACCCGCTTTGTCTTCGGCGGTTGCGTTGGGAAGGTGAGCATCATAGAATGCCAGTTTAATAGAAGAAAGTATTCTTGCATTGAGGGAGTACTTGACTGGAGGTCCAATGCTGGAGATTTTTTTCATAGTCTTTGGAGAAACTCTTTTCACCAAACCTTGGGATGCTGCAAGAGCACTTGAGGGCTACGGGGACTGGGTTCAATCCCATCTGCCTCCAGGTTCACAGCGTTACCCAGGCGTGGCCGTCACGCTGTGATTCTGACTCACCTGGCCTTGGTGGGCCATCAGAGCCATGGCTCTCAGGTCCATTCCCAGCTGAGACCTAAAGGGCCTCCTGAGTCCCAGGAGAAAGGGCAAGGTCCCAGAGGTTTATCTGACCCCGACACCTCCCCCCACCCCCAGAAGGCTTTAAAGACAGAAACCGTCTGAAACAGGTGTGTGTACGGTGGCAAGCGCCCAAGCCTCAGGGCTGTGGGCTATGGGACTTTGAGATCCCCGTTCACTATTTTAAAGTTTCAGTTTCCCCTGGGGAGGCCTTGTGGGTTGTTGTGGGGACGAGCCGAGGAGATCCTTTCACCAGACTCTGCAGCGCGATGTCTTACACGACTACCCGGGAGCCCTCCCAGCAGCCACCAACTGCCACCGACTCAGTGCCAACCCGTGTGCCAGCATCGGGCTGTGCCCTAGAAGCCTTGCGATGGCTGGTTTGCGGGGGACAGAGCACCGGCCTTCCTTCTGCGGATTCTCTAGGTAAATGCAAACACCTGGTTTGGTTAGCCACTGTTACCTGTGGACACTAATGCGGGACTCCACCTGGAGACAGTTACTACCCTGAGGTCTTCAGATGCCTAAGGGACCCAGAGCGGTTCTCTAAGAGCTGGCTAGTGACAAAACCCGGATCGGAACTGAGAGTCTGGCTCTACTGCCGCATGTACCCCACGGAACATCTGACAGCCTGCAGGTTGCACACTGGCAGCTGTCGTCATCCACGCCCCCCTCATTTGCCCACAGTGGAATTCCTAATTTTCTCCTCATGATTCTGACCAGTTCAGCGCGAAAGGCGGCACACGTCGGTTTTCACAGCTGTCCAATCGGAGCCTGGAACGCAAGGTCTTTCTTACCGACCATGAGCTCGAGCTATGTGGCACGCATGCGGTAAATCACGAGAAGGAAGTTGGCGGCCTGTGTGGCAAGTTGCTGGGCCCACCGCCTAGTGATGACACCTGGCCCCTGGAGGCACAGGGGACAGGTCACTGGGTGTCCGTGCCGCACCTGGAACAGAAAACTGGAAGGCCTCCCTGTCCCCTTGGCCAGCACTGTGAGGGGCTCAGTCTGTGATGGTTACTTGTGGTCGGGATAGCTGTCGGGGGCAGCCTAACTAAGCTAGAGGCGAGGACTCTTCCCAGAGGCTTTGTTTTGTTTCAGCCTGGAAATACACGGATGATTCTTATTCCCATATTTTGACAGTTCCTGCAAACTGTTGGGTATGCATCTTTTTCTTGGCCCTAGCTCTCCTCAGGAAAAAGACGAGGCTTTCTAGTCCCTTAAAGAGTTACAGTCTTGGAAACTCACAGGGGCAGCTCTACTCGCTACATTTCGATGTCAAATTGATGGCAGTGAGCTAACTGGTTTCCACTCATGTAGGACCATGTACAGCTTTAAGCGCTTCACACACACACACTGTCACCAGGAGCTGGAACCAACTTAACAGTAATTCAAAGCAAAAACACGTGCACTCATAGTGACTTGACAAGATACCAATGCCCCTCCTTTACAGATGGAAACACTAAGACAGAGAAAGGTTAAACAACATGCATCTTGTAAAGTGTGACCTTCTGGCTCTTTTCCTCTCTGAGAGAGTTAAACTGAGGTCTCCTCATGACCTGCTCTCAAATGCCTGGCACGTAGAAGTGGGTCTGAACACTCTCACAATCAAGTGGTGGTGAAGCCGGGCCCCAGACTCCAAGACTGCTGGCTCCCAAGCTGGGCAAAGGTTCAAGGCTGAAAGACCCCTGGGAGCCTTCAATTGCTCGGTGTTTCTGACGAGAAGGCGGCAGCCCAAGGTCCTCACTGATGCTGGGTTCTTTAGCCTTTGGGGCAGACCCTGAGGCACCTCAGCACAGGCAGGCCTTGAGCCCCTCACCTCCACAGGTGCTCCTTGCGGATACCGAGACTGTCCTCGGGAAGATGGTCTACATTCATGAGTGATGGGGTGGTGGTGTCCTCGCCTCGTGTGTGTGACACACCTGAGTGTGCATGTCAGTTTCTAAGGCCTCCAGGCCTTCCTTGACGCTCCTCTCCTCTGCCACCATGACTCATCAGGTCAGGGCCCAAGGGGCCTCAAGTCCAGATCCTGAGCTGTCAGGCCTCACTCAACCCTTCCCAAGAGCCTCACACCTGGGCATCGTCTGCAGGTACAAGGAAGCAGACAGAGCACCGCAAGAGGCCCTCCCCTCGCCCATGGGCATGTCTCCAGAGCTCAGTCTTCTCCTCTGAAAGAGGAGGGTGTGACCTTCCAGCTCAACATTCCGTGACTCGGGTCATTGTGTGGGTGAATGTGGACAGAACAAGCTGTTCCGTGAGCACGTCCAGAAGTGAACGGCAGGGCTGTGATGTAAACACACTGGCTCCTAAAACCCAAGCAAAGCCTCCATCCGGAGGCCTCCACTTGCAACCACAAGCCCCGAAAGCCTCTGTTTGGGGCTGGAGTCCCGTTTTTTTACAGCCTGGGGGTCGACCACTAGTTACCGTGGGCGCAACATCTCCATGTTGACGTTTCCTCATGGGAAGACGCAGAGGCTGGGATCCCCTCCAGACGGAATGCCTAACACCAGGAGGCCCGCGGTGTCTGCAGTAGAACTGCCTTCCACCCAGGACACCCACGTTTGCTTCTCGGCCAAGTGCACCTCATGTGACGCCACTTGGTGGCAGTGGTGCGGGTTTGGGGTTGTCTAACACACACCAGAGTGAGGTGAGTCAAGTTGATTCTGACTCATAGCAACCCTGTGGGACAGGGTCACACACCCCACAGGGCTTCTAAAGCTGTATATCTCAACAGAAGCCAACTGTCACCTTTCTCCTGAGGAGCAATGGGTGGGTTTGAACCCCCAACTGTTAAGAGTACCAATGTGTGACCACTGTGCCACCTGGGCTCCAGTCCCTGGAGGCCACTAGACTTGAAGTAGAAAGTCAGCACCAAGGAGGACGTGCCTTAATGAGCTGGATGGACACAGTGGCTGCAACAATGGCTATAGCACAGTAGGGGCAGGGGGACCCGGAAGACGCAGGGCTGGGCAGACTTCCGTGCCATTGCAAACAGGGTCGCTCTGTGTCAGAACTCACTTGGCGGCGGCATCTAACAAGAACATCAAGGGATTTTTAAGGCTGACGATCATTCAGCATGGGCCTTGCTGGATCTTTGGTGTCCATGAAAAGACCCCAGCCCCCTCCGAAAGCCTTGCCGCCTGCAAACTGGAAACCCGGCTCACCCTCCCACACTCCCAATACAGAGCTCTTCCCGTGGAATACTGGGGTGTCTGCTGTGAATGCAGCATCGTCTGATCCTTCGTACTGGAGTGGACATGACTACCTAGGACGTCGGCTGAAAGCAGTGAGAACTGGCTGCTATTTCTGAAGTCTTAGAGAAGAGAGGCGTGGGTATGGGTTGAGGCGAAGGGTGGGAAGGGGAAAGCAGGTATGTCCAGCCAGCCCGGCCCTGCCTAGGACAGGTGCATCTCGCCCGCCTAATGGTCGCTTGGTTCTAAAGCCACGACTCCCTACCACACTGCCAAGAGCGCGCGCCTGGACTTGTGCCTACACAATTCCAAACACCCCGTTGGATGGCGCCTTCCCATCACGCGTCCTGTCCCTCCATTCAGCTCTCGGGGAGCGGGCAGCGGCGCCCGGTGAGTTAGTCGCTGGTTAATTACTGGCTAGTTACGCGGGGGCGGGGAGCAGCGCCCCCTGCAGGCGCCCTACCATGTTGCTCTGCGACTGCGTGGCGCCGTACGTGGTGACGCCATTGGAGGGCGGGGCCGGCTGCGGCGTGTCGGGCTGCACGTACCCGCGTCGGTCGATGAGGCTGCAGCGGGAGAGAAGAGAGCGTGCGTGTCAGGAGCTGCCCTCCGCGCTGGGGGCGCCCCTGCTTCGGGCCGCCCCTCCCCCTCACCGCGCTCCGTCCGCCCACCCCACCCGGGCCGGCGCCGGGGCACCCGTGTTCCCATGGCTACCCCTCCGCCGCGGGGGGTGCCCCGGGGGCAGGGCCCGGGCGTCCCGGGCGCCTCCCACCCCCCACAGGGTCAGCGACCAATGGTTTCCCCCCCCCCTTCCCGGCCCATTTTCAGTCTCCCGCAATGAGCAGCGGTGATGTTGACCTTTGCCCTCCCCGCCCCTCCACCACACCCCAGGTGAACGCGTGTTGCCTGACCAAAGGTGGCGTTTCTGAGAACCTCCACGGTCTGTGCCGCGCTGGGCCCAGGAGGAGCCTGGGACGACCCCGTCTTCTCAGAGAGCTTTCTTTCTCCCTGTCCCTCGGGCGGGCGGAGTCGGGGAGGGCAGGTAAAGAGCTGGGTGCCAGCAGGGCCGAGGCACCCTGACACTGCTCGGAGCCTGCATCGGCTTGGAGGCCCTGTGGGGCCTGTCGCCTTGATCTCGGGAAGCAGGAACAACGGCCCAGTGCCTTTCAGGTTGTGGCCTTCAGGTGACAACACACGAGCCACGCAGATTGAGCCTCGGGTGCAGCTGCATCCCCCCAGGCTCAGAGAACATAGTGGACAATGATGGCCACAAAACACTGGCCTCCCTAGAGGAAAGGGCCACCGGCTCTTGTCCCCCAAACCAGGAGGGGGGTGTGGGGACACACCCAAACAGCAGGGTAAGCCTGAAAGGGGCCTTGCCCAAGAGGCCTGAGGGGCACTCAGCTGTGCAAGGTGGCTGGCTGACAGTGGCAGATCCACCCACCAAGTTGAGAAAAACCGTGCCTACATCCAACCACCAGAACCCACTGCTGCCCGGCCAGACCTGACTCATAGCAGAGACCCTATACAGCAGTGGCCATCTTCTGGTTAGCAGCGCATTTCTTCTAATCACCATACCGCAGCAGAGCTCCGCAGTGGGAATTGCGGATTTCGGACCCCGAAACCCAAAGCAAGCCCATTGCCGTGGGGTTGAGTCTAACTCACATGTGACAGGGTATGGCTGCCCCCCCCCACCGGGCTTTCTTAATGGAGGTAATATTTATGGTAGCAGACTGCCAGGCCTTTCTTCTGAGGTGCTGCAGGTGGGTTTCAATCAACCACCTTTCTGTTAGTAGCCAAGTGCAAACCATTTGTGTCACCTGGGGGCCGGGCAGCTTCAAATGCCACCAGGTTCAGGAGCACGAATGGGGGCGGGGTGGCTGTCCCAGCAGAACAAGTCGGGGTCTTTCCAGCTGGGGTCCGAGTAACAGCAGCTCCCTCTGGGGAGTCTCATACTGAAGTAGAGCCTATCAGCGGGGTGGGTGGGGTGGAGTGGAACGCTCTCAATGAATGAAAATGGAGTTGGGGTGGCAGAAGTGCCTGAGCCCTTCTTTTTCTGGGGCAACAAGTGAAGGTCAACAAGAGGGCTTGTCAGATTTTATTCAGAGGCAGAGCGAGGACCAGGCGGCCAGAGGCTGCAGGGGGAGAGGGTGAGTGCCTGCTCTCAGCTTGCTGCCTGTTCTGCCGGCCTGTGGACTCAACAGTCAACCTGAGACTTGTGATACAGACAGCATGCTGGGCAGGTGTAGGTGGGCCCGGCCCGCTCAGCAGCACCCCCATTGGCCAGCCCAGGGTTCTCAGCCACCCACCTTCCTGCTCATCCTCTCAGGGGAGATACTGAGGGGCATGGCAGGGGGTGCCAGCCTCGCCCCCAGTTCACCAGGACAGTGTCACACTGTCTCCCAACTTTCTAAGGCAACACTGGAAACGGGTCCGTTCTCAACACTGCAGCCCTGGAGGGCAGCACCCGGTGCTTTGAGGCAACAGTTGCCCTGGAACAGCTCCGAAACGGCCTTGGGAGACAGTTCTGGGTTCTGGGTTTTTTTTTTTTAACCTTTACTTCCCTAATGATGTTTCAAGGCACTGTGGTGTTGCAGTGTTTAAGCACTCAGCTGCTCACCCACAGGTCGGCAGTTGGGAGCCACCTGTAGTTCCAAGGTGGCACGGACTCTCTGGTCCCAGCAAAAACGACGATGTCTTACTGAGGCTGCTCACAGAATTACGTTTGATTCTAGGAGCCCTCACTAGTGATGGACTGTCCTGGGGCTCCGAGTGTGCAGGGGGATTGCTGTGGGGTTCTGGGTAGACACAGGCTCTAGGGGCAGAGTGCTGGGTTCCAACCTGGACTGGATGGCATGATTAGCTGTGTGAGCTTAGGAGTGTTTTTAACTCCTCTGTGCCTCAGTTTCTTGACCTGTAAAATGGGCTACTGGTGCAGAGTGAGGTTTCTAGAAAGTTAATACAAGAACCACTGGGAACAGTGCCTGCTCTGGGCTGTGTCCCGTCACGGTATATCCCAGGCCTAGCCCCCACTACCGATGAATGGAACCTCATTTGGAAATAGCATCTTTGCAGATGGAGTGAGTTAAATGAACACAAGGTTAATTTAACCTTGGAGCAGGGTAGGTTCTAACCCAATCTGGTGCCCAGCTGAGAGACGCTGAGACAAAGACAGACTGACACCAGGGGAAGATGGCTATGGGACGGTGGGGCAGAGGCTGGAGGGAGGCTTGGAATCCAATGAAAACCAAGGCTTCCCAGAAACCACCAGCAGCTGGCAGAGACGAGGAAGGCTCTTCCCTCGGAGACTTCAGAGAGCAAGTGGGCCTGCCACCACCAGGGTTATGAAAGAGTGAGTTTCTGTGGAAAGGGCACGGAGAGGCACGCTGGCTGGAGGCATGTTCCGCAGTGTGTGGCTGTAGCACCTGTGGCCGCCCAAGGTGGGGACTGAGGCCCCAGCAGAGGGTTTGGTTTGGGGTATGGTCACCATCCCAGCCATCAGTGCAGGCATCTCAGCTACGGAACCACTGGAGCTGGTCCAGTCTCTACAACGGGTTTGTCTGCTCGTTCCCGAGCCTTCCGATGCCACCAGTCACAGCCCCTTTGCATCAGCTAGTAAGGAACAGGGCCCCCTGCCTCTGTTTCCCTTCAGAGACTCTCCCGAGTGACCAAAGCACCCTAGTTACCACAAGCATCTGTCTCCTGAAGGCTGACCCTTGGGTTTGCAAGCTGGCTGGTCCCTCAGCCAGCTCCCTGGTCTTACCTGGGCGAGATGGGCCCACAGAGGGCGGCACAGCAGTTGGTGCAGATGTTTCCGTAGCTGTAGGGATTGTAATTCTCTTTTCCTCTCTTGTTGGACCAGGATCCTTTAATCTGGGGGGAATAAAGACAGCTATTCACACCCAACAGCCTCCTTCCTAGAGTCCCTGCTCAGGTTGGGCGGGCCGTCAGGACTGGTCTCTGCAGCAGAGGTGGTCACATGTCACCATTTCATTTTACTGGGAAAACTGGCATTTACTCCAAACTGGGACATACTCAGCGCCACCGAGGCAGGTTAGATCAGAGGAAGGAAGATGGCCTCTGTCTTCAGCACGTGGGACCACTGAAAGCCAACTCGCCTAAGTCCAAGAGGGAGGGGGTGGGGGTGAGGATTTCATCAAACTGATAAGGATGCCCCAGGTGGTCATTAGAAACCCTGGTGGCCTACTGGGTATGCGTTGGGCTGCTGACCAAAAGGCCGGCAGTTCGAAACCACCAGTCACTGCTCGGGAGCAAGACGAGGCTCTCTACTTCCGTAACCACGAGCCAGTTCTCTGCCTCTAGGGTCCCTATGAAGTGGAACTGACTGGCTGGCACTGAGTTTGGTTTGGGTTTTACTAGAGCTATGTGACTCGGTAATGGGGGGACATCAAATAACTATACGTAGAGGGGCAGTAATCTTGGAAGCTGTTTAGACAAATCCATGTCACGGAGGGGAGTAAGGTCAGGGATGCGTGTGAGTCGGAATTGACCTGATGGCAGTGAGTTTCTCAGGAGTCAGTAAGTGGCAGCGAGAAGGTAACACGGTGCCTTTAACTGCCAAGAAGGCGTGCTCTGCTGTGGGCACCCAGCCAAGAGCGCTGCCCAGAGGCCTGTGCCAGATTCTAACATCCAGTTAGTAACCAAACACAGATGGCGCTACTGAGCTGATCTTATCTGGGAGCTCCCGGGTGGATCCTGAGGCAGAGTTCATGCGCTGACGCAGGCTTCTGCCGAAACGGAGACAGAAGGAGCAGAAAGAACTAAGCTCATCAGGAATCAGGTCTGACACGATGTTCCATGCATTTACACACACACACACACACACACACACACACACACACACACACACACACACACACACACACCCCTTCCCCTAATAGGTCAGCCTGCATTTACACACACACACACACACACACACACACCCCTTCCCCTAATAGGTCAGCCTGCATTCACACACACACACACACACACACCCTTCCCCTAATAGGTCAGCCTGCATTTATACACACACACACACACACCCCACCCCCCACACACCCTTCCCCTAATAGGTCAGCCTGCATTTATACACACACCCACACACCTTTCCCCTAATAGGTCAGCCTGCATTGATACACACACACACACACACACACACCCCTTCCCCTAATAGGTCAGCCTGCATTTATACACATACACACACACACACACACACACACACACACACCCCTTCCCCTAATAGGTCAGCCTGCATTTATACACATACACACACACACACACCCTTCCCCTAATAGGTCAGCCTGCATTTACACACACACACACACACACACACACACACACACACACACACCTTCCCCTAATAGGTCAGCCTGTCAGGGGGTCTCCGAAGAGACATGTGACAAGCTGCTTCCAGAATGGCGGGAGTAAGAGAGAAAGGGTCTCTGGGGTTTGAAACGACATTTGCCTGCCTGGTCCGTGCAGTGAGAGCACCCCGAGACGTCAAAGGGAGAAGAAACAGCTGTAGAGCAACCAGGGGACGTGCTGTGGCAGGGTCATCAGGGAATGGGATGGGTGAGGCTGGCCCCAAGCCCCCTCTCCTCTCCGCGCCTCCACCCACGGCGGCTGGCACTTACGTCTTCGTTCGTCGTCTGGTTGGAGCTGATCAAGTACGTGTGGAAACCTGAGAGACCAACGATGGACCAGACGGAGAAGAAGCACACCACGGCCTCCAGCACAGTGGGGGCGTCAAGGAAAACACACTGAGGGAAGGGCCCAGTCCCTGGGGACCACCCACCCAAGACTCTGGGAACCCGGGCTGTGGAAATGTGACACCCCGGGGCGCCATGTGGACTCCTAGCCTCCATCTCAGGGGTTAAGTCAGCTAAGCCACCTGCCAACACAGAGCAGCCAATGTGGGTCCCACAACAGTTCTCCTTCTGCGGTCCTGGCAGTCAGTCCCTGCCTCCTTACCCACCCTTCACCTTTTCCTGTGACGCATTTGGTCACCACCTACCTGGACATAAAACTCAGGAAGGCCACTGCTCTGAGTGGGCCTCCCACGAAAGGACCCACAGTGGACATAGCCCCAACCACAGGCTCACTGGGGCACGAATCCGAATCCCCCCAGGGCTGTAGCCTCAACAGGTGCCTCCCTTGGCCGGACACCGAGGCAAGGGCACTACCGAGATTATCGAGCTAACACGCCAACAAGAGTTGACTCCAGGAGGTGGGGGCCCCGATGGTTTTCCTTCATGGCTTATCTCTGCCTTAGCAGCCAGACCACCCTGGGGTGACCGTGCACGGACCGCCCCCTTGGCAGGGTGGCTTCTGAACCAAGAAAGCCCTGTTTTAATGGACTGTCCAGCTTTAAGAGGAGGACGTGGGACCCTCGGCCACCCAGCTGAGGTAGTTCAGCCCAGAGTCGAGCAACTGGAAAGATGAGAGCATTTTTTCTCTCCCACGAATGTTTATGAGATTCTTCTGAGAAGATACAGATGTTCGGTAACATGGGAGTTGGAGCCCAGCTGTGCCCTGCTGGGTCCTCGGCAGACGAAGGGACTTCCTGCCCTGGGCCAGCCCACTCAAGGGCTTGCTCTTTTCCCCACACTCAGCTGCACTGCTGCCGGAGACCCCTCCCGGCCATGCCCCCCCACCTTTCAAAGCCACCTCTGAAGTTTCTCCTGGGTCCCCACAGGACATGTGTGTCCCTTCTGCAACTCGACACCCCCAGGTGCACCCCACATCTTTTATGACATAAAACACATACTGTCTTTTGAAAGTTCAGTCACAGCTCCAGCCCTGGTCTCAGCGAATGCCTGCTGAACAAAGGATGGGTCTCACTTCACTGTCCTCCATCCACACTGTATCCTGCCTTCCCTCTGGGGGTGCCTGCCAGCTGCGGGCGGGGTGGGGCTGCTCTAGCTTTGAGGCCCCCAGGGCCCCTGCACATGGTGGGCTCATTGTATGGAAGAGAGATGCCCACTGCATCTCCGAGAATCAAGCCTGCCCAGGCTTTTCTTAGAAGGTGGTCCTCGATCCCCTCATAGAGGGGTTTAGGAGAGGAGATGGGTCAGTCAGGGTGCGATGTAGTACCGATGAAGAACACAGCTTTCCACCAGATCCTGGATGCTTCCTCTCCCCAACTACCATGATCCGAATTCTACTTTGCAAGACTGGATAGAGCAGAGGTTGTACACTGGTGCATATGGGAGCTCTAGGCACAGGGAATCCAGGGTGGATGATACCTTCAGGACCAGGGGTGTGAGGGGCGATACTGGGAGAGTGGAGGGTGAGTGGGTTGGAAACGGGGAACCGATTACAAAGATCTACGTGTAACTTCCTCCCTGGGGGAGGGACAGCAGAGAAGAGGGGGGGGGGAGGGAGACTCCGGATAGGGCAAGATATGACAAAATAACAATCTATAAATTATCAAGGGCTCATGAGGGAGGGGGGAGCGGGAGGGAGGGGAAAAAAAAGAGGACCTGATGCAAAGGGCTTAAGTGGAGAGCAAATGCTTTGAAAATGACTAGGGCAAAGAATGTACGGATGTGCTTTATTCAATTGATGTATGTATATGTATGGATTGTGATAAGAGTTGTATGAACCCCTAATAAAATGTAAATAAAGAAGATGGTCCTCTCCTCCCTTTTCCTGGGGGCATCCTCAGAGCCCTCTGGCCAGGCAGCCACCCAGTGACTCTCAGCTCTCCAGAGACCCCACCTCAATGACCCGAGGAGAGGGAGAGAGTTGCAGGAGGGCAGCGAGTGGGCAGGGAGCTACAGCCACGGTGATGAGGCCAACATGCTCCCCTCTAGGGAGGCCCAAGCTGAAGGAGGAGCCAGTCACTTGCACCTCCTCTTTTCTTCTCCCCGCCCCCCACTGTCTGCTCCTGAGTGGCCATGATCTGTCCCCACTCCTCACCTCGCCCTCTCCATAGCCGGCACAGTCGACTCTGTGAGAAAGTTCTGCCTGGGCCCCACCTCTCATCCACACCTGCTACTGCGCCCAAGGGACCAGACTTGTGGCCCTGGGAAATTCTTAAACAGCCATTTTCTGGCCTGAGGACCACATCCCAAGGTGAAAGCAGAACTCGTCTCCACAGCCACACCCAGGGCTCAGGTTACTCTGCCAGGACCACCTAGGGATGCAGCATTTTAGGGATCCTTGCTTGGGGCAGTCAGCAGATCCATCAATCAAAAGGCAGCTCAGGAGAGTGAGGTGCACGTGTCGTAAATCAACCTCCTGAGAGCCCAGAGCCACGGATGCTGCACAGAGGAAGGAGCCCAGTGAGAGGGCGTTTGCCGCACGGTCGGGTTGGCTCTGGCTCTCAGCAACATGGGGTATGACAAAATGAAAGGCAGCCCGCCCTGGCATTCCGCTCACCCCGGTCTATTGCTGAACCCAATGCCTGACTAGCAGGTCCTCCTGCGACACACCAGGCACTGGCTGCAGTGAGTGGATGCTGACTCACAGTGACCCTCTAGGGCAGAGTGGGATGCGCATGGGCTTCCGAGACTGACTCTTTATGGGAGTAGAAAGCCTCCTGGGAGCTGGCTGGTGGTTTTGACTCAACCTTGTGGTTGGCAGTGCAACGCTTAACCACCAAGCCACCAGGGCTAACCTCCCTGAGAGCAGGCAGAAAGCTGTCCCCAGGCCATGACCGACGTCCAATTCTTTCCTAAGGGCTCGCTTTCAGGGGCTAACTCCCAGCTGCCCCAGCAGCTCCCCCTGCCCCAGGGCCAGGGTGACGCCTGACAGGTGATGCCCACGGGCATGGGGAGCAGCAGGTGCCTCAGCCCCAGGGATGCTGTGGCTGAGACCACCCAGCCTTCGTCAGCAGCAGAAGCACCCCCATCCACTACGAGGCTCGCCACTGTTGATGCTCACTGTGGGAAAGCTCAGCGGGCCTTGGGCACAGGGCATGCAGGTGGGGGCCAAAGGGGGAGGGCCGTGTTTGATGCTATGCCCTTTCAGCGTCAGGAAACGTTCCAGTTGGCCGCCCGGAACACAATTCCGGTTCCGAGGCTTATTTATAAACATTAATACGATCAGCATGTTTTCATGATGTAACCAATGTCCTGGAAGACGCAGACAAGCCTTTCTTCAGGGAAGAAAAGACGAGGCACAGCCCCAAGACGATGCCAAAGCAGCGTTCCTGGAAAATTACCGAGAGGCCACGGGGCAGGGAGATGTCACCCGAGAAGGTCCGGGAGGAAGGGGGGCGGGGCGTGTGGCATTCACCTCCTTTCTGAGCAGTCACAGATGCGCCACTGGCGTCTCCCGCCATGAGCAAAGGCCAGGCTGTACCCACAGCACTTCCTCTCCCAGTCCCCCTGGCACTCACCTTCCATGGTACAGATTTGCATGAAAAAGATACAAGCCAGCCACAGAATCTGTGGACTCCCTGCTTGGTGCAAATGGTTAAGTACTAGCCCAAAGGTTGGCAGTTTGAACCCACCCAGAGGCACCAGGAAGGTCTGCAACCATCTAGTGCAGAAAAATCCGCCGGTGACAATCCGCCAAGAACACAGTTCGACTTCGACCCACAGGGGCCGCAATAAATCAGAATCAGCAGCAGCTAGTCACCACATAGGCTAATACCTCTCCGAGACGGCTATCTATGTCGCCCCCAAACCCAAAGGCACCTTGGTCCATGTGTACTTACAGGTAAGGCGGTACCCACATATGCATGCCCCCTGCCTTCCCGTAGATCCCAGCTCACGGTGACCCTGCAGGATGGAGTAGAACTCCAAAGGGCCTCTGTGGTGGACATCTTCCCAGAAGCCAAATGTCACTTTTCCTCCTGCAGATTGGCTGGTGGGTCCAAACTACTGGACTTGTTAGTGGTTGAGTGCCCAACCATTGAGGCCCTGGGGCTCCCCATGTTCCTAACTCGAAGTGCTCTGAGCCAACTCATGGTGACCCCACAGGGCAGTCACACCGCCCCTGTGGGTTTCTGGGACTGTAACTCTTTGTGAGAGCAGAAAGCCTCAGCCTTCTCCCTTGGAGCGGCTGGTGGTTTCAAACTTCTGACTTTCTGGTTAGCAGCCCAACATACATGGAGGCCCACATGCAACTTTAGATCTACTACATACTCCAGCCCACACTGACTCCTGGGAAACCCTGCTCCGGTCTCTTTACTCCCGCCAGGGGACATCTTGTTCTTCCTTGGTAACAGGTGGCAGTTCCTCCGCAGGTAGGGGGACTCACAGTGCAGTCCCCTGACAGAGGGAGAACGAGGGCCGGCCCCAGGGCCAGTGGGCTGGTTCTACAGCAGTTACTCATGGGGTGGGGCGTGGAAGTAGGGGTCCTTCTTAAGGCAAGAATGTTTTCCTTTCAGGAAATTCAACACACAACAGCACATGCCCAGGTGGGCTGTTTGGGCGGCAGGAAGAAGTCCCCATGCCTCCCAATGACCTGGGAGTAAAACCGCTGCCGGAAACAGTGTACTGTACATGTGACCTGCAGAAGTTCCAAACCCAAATCCGGACACAATCCACGTGGCCGGCTCAGGTGATTAAAAACCAAGAAGCGGACCTTAAGATTGCGAGCTGCAAACCCTCCCTGCAATGCCCACTGATCAAAATGACACCCAACGAACTCACAGCCACAACCATCACCCAGACCAAATGCCAGTCAGCCTTCAAGCCACTTCACTTACAACGCCAGGCGGTCCCTGGCGTTTCAGAGCGACCGGCACCCCAGGGTCCCAATGACTTGGAAAGACATTCCTGCAAGGCCTTTCCTTTCAGGGCACCTCTGGGATGACAAGATCCGGTTAGGAGCTGATGGCTTCTCCGTGCATAGAACCCTGGGGTCCTCTCACAGCTACGCACCTGCCCCAGACCAACCTGGCGGTGAGTTTGGTTTCTGGAGTTCGGGGATGCTTTGCAGAACCTGGAAGAATGGTGTTTGTGGGAGAAAAGCTGGGGCAGGTTAGGAGGCAGAGGGAGGCATCCCGACACTCAGGCCTGGGGCCGGGGAGCACAGTGCCCCCAGAAAGGATATCTTGCAGGGCTGTCCTTAATAGCATTGAGGAATCCTGTTTGCTGCGAACCTGTGGGGAGGAAGACAGAGTTTAGTGTCCACGCTTTCACCTCTAGAACAAACCGCCTCCCTCTGAACCCACCCTCGCCTACACAGACACAACAGTTGCCCAAGGTCGGAGAACTCATGGTTCTTTGTAAATCTCCAGATGGGAGAAGGAGACTCCCTCCCACAGGAGGCCGGCATGTGCGGGCAGGGCCTCTGTCCAGGCCACGGCCGACTGCCTTCTTCCCACGAACGGCCCTTGGGTTGTCCCGTCTGACGAGGAACACAAATGCTGGCTGCTGCTTTTTTCCCTCCCCCTTCTTCTCAGATGAAAGATGATTTCCCAAAGTTTGTAAACTTTTGACCCAGGCAGGCCTATTTACTGGGTTACGTAAACAAGACGTCCTTCCAGATGTCTGGGTGCACACACCCAGAGTAAATATGCAGAAACCGATGTTTACAGCTGATTCCTTTAAAAAAACAACAAAAACAAAATCACTGCCATCGAGTCAATTGCAACTCACAGTGACCCCCCCCCCCCCAAGGCAGGGTAGAACCGCCCCTGTGGGCTTCTGAGGCTTAAACTCTTGATGGGAGTAGAAAGCCTCATCTTTTTCCCGGGGAGCGGCTGGTAGGTTCGAACCTTGGGCCCTGTGGTTTGCATAACCCACTACACTGCCAAGACTCCATTTGATTTTAAAGATGAACTTGCTGTGCAAGAAAGCACTTCTTCAGGGCCTGAGTGCACAAGCAGTTGACATGGGGCGCTTTGGGATTGTACCTGTTGGTGTTATGCTTTTCAAACACCAGCGCCAGCATGGGGGATGTCGCCGTGGCTTAGCTGAGCTGAGAGTCTGGGCTGCCTCAGGGTCTGACGTGACCCTCGCCAGCAATGCCACAGGCAAGGGGTGCCGGTGGAGGGCAGATGTTGCTGCATGTCCGGGGTGTGTGACTGTGGGTCTGGCTGCAACATGGAGCCCGGGTGGTGGAGGATGGGTCCAGCTTGGGAAGGCCAAGAGGGGACTGGCTATGAATCCTTCCTCCAGCTCCCTTTTGTGCCCACATGCACCACCGAGGTACCTCCAGATTTGCCCGGGAGTGGGATGAGGCTCTGGGAGGTGGGCAGAGGTATCATGTGGAGAACAGATAGGGGCGATGAGGACTGAAAGTCCTCCCCCACCTCTGCCAGCCCAGTAGGGCCAGAGCAGCCAGTGGCTGTGACTGCCAAGACCCAAGTGGTCATGGAAGGGGCACCTGATCTCTGCTGGTCCCGAACAGCACTGTTTTCTTTAGCCCCCTTCCTCTACAAGGAGGCCCACGCTTCCCGCCCAGGTATCCCTGAGGTGCTGGAACTCTTCCCCCAGCCTCCACCCTTCACCACATCTCCTCCCCACTTTGGGCCACTACAACGCAGGGACCAAACTCGCTGCCAATGAGTTGTTTCCTATTCCCAGCGACTCTCTCAGGCAGGTAGAACTGCCCTGTGGGTTTCCGAGACTTAAGCTCTTTACAGGAGTCTGCAGGGGCAGCTCATGTGAACACCTCTGCCCTTTGGGGGTGGCAGTGGGGCTGTTTTTATTTGGGGGGGTGGCACACAGATAAGGAAAACCTATATACATTTGCCTACATTATTAAAATATTTGACTTTGTCAAAATATCGGAGGGAGGGTGCTTTACAGAGTTTGTGTACAAATTCCACAGTTCCATTTTTCTTCTGAATCCCCCTTTTACGCTGTCAATGTTTTGTCCAAAAACAGAGAAATGCTCCGTCCTTGGTAGGAGGAAGGCGGGATTGGCACAATGCAGTGGAAGCCACTAGTGTCCATAGGAGCTTCAGGGAGATGCACGTATGTGCAAGCATGTCATAACCGTGGAGGTGGACACGTGTGGAAGTGGACACGGGTCACCAGAGGGTTTGTGTGTGACACAGGAGATGTAAGCCGGCTCTCGGTTTCTGGGATGTTCTGATGAGGCTGTACACCAAACTAAGTTCACTGCCCTCGAGTCGATTACGACTCATCGTGACTGTATAGGGCAGGGTAGGGCTGCCCCTGTGGGTGTCCGGGACTGTAAAACCCAAGGGAACAGGAAGCCTCATCTTTTTCCCAAGGTGGTTTTGAACTGTTGACCCTGCGGTCCGCAGCCCCATATGTAATCCACCAAGCTAACAGGGTGTGTGTAAGTAAGGGAGCTGTGAGAAGTGATGTCACAGGTGTCATGTCTTATTCTCGCTAGAGCCCCGTGTGTGCATATGCCGTCTTCCCTGTGAAATACCCGCACACCCGCCTCCCTGGGCTTCACCAGAGTCGTGTGCTTTCTTTCGTCTTAGACAAAGGAAGGTTTGTGGCGATTCTGGGTTAAGCAAGCCTCCCTCCAAACCCGGGCCATCGAGCCGATGCTGACTCATCGCGACCCTGCAGGACAGGGTAGGACTGGCCCTGCGTGTTTCTGAGACGGTGGCTCCTTATGGGAGCAGAACGGAAGCCAAGCTTCCTAACCGTGTGCGCTCATGTCCTGTCTGTGAGTCACACCTCCCTCATGCTCACCAATTTTAAACGTTCTTACTGTGCTGCTGTGCACTGAACACATTACAGTTTAGCGTAAACATAACTTTAATGGGCCCTCGGGACTCCCCCAAATGCCCTTGGCTGGTTGTATTTGGGTTGTCTGGAACCGAACGATTGGAATCTCTGAGGTGTTGCTTGCAATGGCTCCCCTGACGGCTAAGCGTCAGCGCCCTGAGCATCCTCTTGGCTTAGGGACTCTACAGACGTTTTCGTCTCTTCATGGTTCTGAAAATCAAAAGAAAAGGGGCTTCCTCGGAGCCCGGGCGGGTGTCAACGCCCCGAAGTAGGAGAGGCGAATTCCTGCTGAGCCGTGGCTGCTCATGCAAGTAGCCAGACTGCAGCGAGACACACTGGGGACCACGATTAAAAACCCGCACGCACTCAGGGGCCAGGTTTGATGAAAATAAAACCACAAGCAGAAGCGAACGGGACGCATTCCACACTTCCCACTGTCCCCAGCCTCATTACAGGGCCCAGCGGAAGAGAAGGGTGAGGGGTGGACAGACCTAACTTCAGCCTTAGCAACGGGTGGCTTTAGCACCGCCCACTGGAAGCACGCGAGGCCAGTTTTCAGATGCTTCTGGAACCTTCGCTGCACTCGCTGGCAGAGCGTAGGCGGGACGGAGGCGATGCTGGCCTCTCCCGTGGCCAGTGGCACGGGAACGAGTGCTCTGGGCTGGCAGACCCAGTGAAGAAGGCCACTTTCTTAGGCAACCTTTTAGCCATTGCTATCCGCTCTCACTTTCTTAAGTCTAGGTCTTGTCTTTTCACTCCCCCTGCCCCAAAGCTGACCGCAATAACCTTTATAAGTAATCACCTGTAATCATAACCATTCTAATTGTAAAGCAAAGTGGCTTCCTTTATGTGGCAAGGGTTATTTACACATGTTGCTGCACGTTATTGAACAAGTTGTACCCAAATGCTCACCTGTAGCAGACACAGGCTTGCATGTAAGAAAACAGAGTCTTTATCCCTTGACATTTCAGCCCACCTCCTCCCTGCCCAAGCCTGCGTGCAGCGTGTGTGTATGTGTGTGTGTGTGTGAGAGAGAGAGAGAGAGAAAGAGAGAGAGAGAGATAGAGAGATGCAGAGAGAGAGAGAGAAGCTGAGAGAGAGAGAGAGAGAGAGAGAGAGAGAGAGAGAGAGAGAGAGAGAGAGAGAGAGAGAGAGAGCTTCTGCTTAAGTACCTAGGACATTTTTAAAAAAGGACCCCACTATCCAGTGAGTAACCCCGGCACCCTGTCATCTGTGCAGGTCACGGGGCTAGTTCTTCAAGGACAGCCCTCGGAATGGGACCGAATAGGTCTGTCCGGGGAACTGAGTGGGAAAAGTCCTGTCAGCGAACGAAGACCCCCCTCCCAGTCGTGGGAATGGTTGTTGGCAGGAGGGGGTGGGCACTGGGAGGAAAGGGGTGAGGAGGAGGGATGGAAGGGGTGGAGGAAGGTGAGAAAGGAAAGAGAAAGCCCGAGATGATCAAAAGGTTAAATAGAAACGAACTCATAACAGCAGAGTCAGGCCAGTGGGCACGCGCATAATCTGATTCCGCGGCATACTTACGAAGGATGACGTGGGTGATCACGAATGCAAATATAAAGACTGTCAGAAAAGACAGAGATAAAATAAACATATAAAAAAATCTGTAGTTTCTTTTCCCCACACAGTTGCCTACCCAGGGACAGTGGTGATCAAACCGTTCTGAAATGAGAGGCAGAAAAGAAAAAAAAGAAATCAATTAATAAAATGGTTCTTTAAACTTGGGGGAGTACCACCCCCCCCCTCGCCACCACCAAACACCCTGAAACACAAAATGGTATCATTACACAAGAAGCCCAGGAGCATGATGCATCTCAAGATACCAGAGAACTTGACTCTCCAAGGAGGTAGGCGGTCAAGCAACAAAAGGTGGCATTGTGCTTCAAGGACAACAACTTAAAGAAGCTCCAACACAAAGGCTCCTCACACACAATGATGAAAGTATTTCCCTCTGTCCTTAAAGAAACCTCTTTGTCTCCCAGGATAATACTGTTCCCTGCAGCTGGTACCCACACTTGAGCTTATGTGTTGGGCTGCCCTTCGGGTCTCTGCTCAGTCAGTGGCCACGGAGACAGGACATAAGGGCTCGGGACAGGAGGGTGGGGGTCAGAACCAGGTTCTCTCATCCCGGCTACAACTGTTCTCTCAGAATGTCTCCTCTGCTTGAATAGCAGTAGCAGAATTGCTAGCATTTGAAAAATCAATCTTTAT